>NW_027490381.1:218780-413374 GCF_050948175.1 Xylocopa sonorina | reverse complement strand
AAACCTGGAATTTATGCAGTTATTTGTTATTCACTTATTGCTCAAACGACAAAGATTCTGACCACTTCAAAATGGTTGACTTTCATCAATTTTCTTAAAAATTGAAATACTGCCCAACTGCTTGCATTAAAGACTGTAATTAAAGCTTTCGAAACATTTTACCTCCTATAGATGAATTCTGGAATTGAAATTGAATGTTTGACTTTTCTAGCTCCTGTTTAGACATCTTTCTATTGGAATGTTCAAGTATTTTTCATATTCGTAATTATTAAAAATGTTTTACTTGATTCTTTTATTTAATATTTAGAATTTTCTGAGACATATTTTTTATCGTAATGAACTATATAATTGCAATTATAATTCTTTATGAAGTAATAATAACAGAAAGGTATGTATCCATTCTTGTAGTTTTGTAAAAAGTATTTAATCTTACTATCTAAAATGAAACATTGAGATCTGTTTACAATCTAATGGAATTTAATTACCTTTTGATTCAAATTCACAATGATAATCTTCCATAGTTCAACAATTTTGTGAGCTGTCCTCAGGAATCCGCAGCTCAGTACTTATAAAATGAACGACACGAAGAACAGCCTAACCAAACGTATTCGAACCGATTTTTCAATACTAATCTTATCATGTTTAACTTATGCTGCAAACTATTGAAATGCCCTTCGAAAAGTATTTATTCACAGTGAAGTAAACGGTAAGTATTACGCCTTCCACCACTGTTTACCATACGTATGTTTCATTTACTATCAAAACCGGTGAGTATTATCGCCTTTCTTTACTTTTTGTAACCTTCAATGCCTTCATGTTACAGATCGTTAAACTTGCTTTAAAATGCTCTATCGTATTACGGAAGAATGGACATACCAAATCATTTTAAAAAATGAAGGTAACCTTCATATGTCCAACATAACTCCACTTACAAAAGACTATTTTCATCAACGGTTGGCCCCTTTGTACTATGCAATTTTATATTAGCAAAAACTTCTATGAAACTTATAGTTTCGTGGATATCTGAGGTGCTAATTATTACTGCCCCACCCTGTATATTGTTATGGATGTGTCCAACAAGGCAACGATGAACAGAGTTAAATTTAATATTATGATGTTTATTATTTTACTTATAGTATATTTGTTTTTCTGGAATTTTGCCAAAAAACTATGTTCACAATGTCGACAGATGAATATATTTGCCTTAGAATTACAAGAGCCAACAATTTCGAAAGTAGAATATTACTTTACTTCGCTAACCGAATCATTGCAAACGTTAAGTAAAGTGCGTGCCTTTCAAAACAGTCAGATGCAAATTACTATACAACGTTTCCAAGAAATGGTACGTGCCACTGTTTTTTAATTTCCGTTTATTTAATCAATGGAAATTTAATTGAAATATCCGCAAAATTTGAGGACAAAAAGTTATTGTAATTTTACGCAACATATACGGTGGTGATAAAGGATAAGTATACGGAACTGAAAATGGAAAGTAGCGAGCAGAAAAAGAAACTGATGGAGCTACAAAGTAGATTGATACATCCGTCAAATGATGATTCTAGGTTAATAAAATCTGTTAATTAAAGAACTATTGCAAAAATCAAGTATAATCAATATTACTTCTGCTCAAAGGCTATAATAGAATTGGACCGAAATGGGTACAAAACAGGCAATTATATCTATACGTTCTATTCTATGCAAAGGCAAATATTTCAAAGAGAAAAGATGTGTTACTTACAAATTACTTATGTTCCTAGATATCTCACTAATTCAGGCTTCTTGTCTTGCAGAACAAAGATATAAGAACTCGATTTTATTATTTTCTATAAACTAGCTCGATAGGGCGATTTTTTTCCATAAAGTCGATAATTACTTTGTCATAAAAATATATACACTTATTTTATATATACTTTCTTTAATTTATTGTTACAAATTCATGCAACTGAGGGTTACATTAAATACGATGACAGCATGTTATTTCAAAAATTACAGAAGGCGAAGTTAGGGACGCAACAGCATGAATTTTTATTTTATAAGTAATATTTTTTTTATAAATAATATTTTTAGTCTATGATGGATTGAAAGAAATATATACGACTCACTCAATAACTATAAATATAGGAAAACGACCATCAAAATGTCTATCAATACTCATATTCCGAACATCTACTGACATCTAACGGTTCTAATTTGTATGAAAGCACAGGTTCCCCATTGCCAAATGTGATCCTGCGTCAATGCTGAGAAGATTCATGAATGGAGCGATGATACGCGTGTCACCATGGTGCTGGTTCTGCGCGATTCGCTTGTCTAGAACGTGCTGGTAACACGTTCTGGCATTTTAGTCAACGAATCCGGTCACAGATGACTACGAATCAGTTGACACTCCTCGGAAGTGGCAATATAGTGCCGGCATGGTGTCGCTACCATCTTGCCGTTTGTTATCTGGGATGCTTTTTAGTGCATTATTCGGAATTGAATTTGAACACATAGCTACTTAATCGCAAATTTGTATGTACTGTGACGTGGTGAAGTCACAAGGCTCGGTCACCCCCCCCCCCCCCTGCTTCGGTTAGACTAGCTCGAAGATCACCACCCATGCGAGAAGCGCGACACGGACCATCGCGATAGCTGTATTTGCGAGGAGCGTGAAACACACGATGGTAGAACCTACCCCCCCCCCCCCCCCCCCCCGTTCGTTTCTCTCTCACCGTTCTACGGATTAGACTGGCGAGCTGATGGTAGAAGCGACCCATAAGACGCCTCTTCGGCGGATAATAAGACCGCAGGTTCGCGGAAGGGCTGTGCGCCGAGGTAGCGTGACGGGCTCGACGGTGGAGGAGTCGGGAAGTGAGCAAGAAGAGACCCTGAAGCCCGAAGGATAGGATCCAGAGCTCAGCAACGATAAGACCGTTGCCATAGTCCATGGAGACAAACAGGATGGTTCTCGGGTGTGAGAAAGACCTCTACCCCTCGCCATTAGAACTCCATTGCTTCGATACGTAGACATCTGCAAACGCTATTTCCTAGCAAGGAAATGTCGCCTTTACATTCATTTGATGTGTATGCGAGGTACACATGACACTTCGCAATGAATGTTATATCTTATGAAGAAACATAGAAATGAGATGCGATATCGCGGTTTGAGAAGCATTAAAACTCTGTTGCTTCGACACGTTGACATCTGCCATCACTATTTCCTAGCATGGAAGTGTCGCATTTATATTCTTTTGAAGTGTAGACGAGGAATACATATCAATTCGAAATGAATATTATTTCTTATCATGAGTCATAGAAATGAGATTATTATAATTAGAACTCTGTTACTACGATACTTAGACATCGGCAAACGGTATTTCCTACCAGGGAAGTGTGGCATTTACATTCATTTGAAATGTATGAGAGGTATACATGACACTTCGCAATGATTATTATATCTTATCATGAAACATAGAAATGAGATGCGATACCGCGTTTTGAGAATCATTAGAACTCTATTGCTGCGATACGTAGACAACTGGAAATGCATTTTCTAGCAAGGATGTGCGGCATTTACATTCTTTTGGAGTGTAGACGAGCTATACATGGCACTTCGCTATGAATATTACATCTTATCTTGAAACATAGTATTGTGATGCGATATCGCGTTTAATGTAGCATTAGAACTCTATTGCTTCAGTACGTAGACATCTGGAAACGCATTTCCTAGCTAGGTAGTGTGACATTTGCATTCTTTTGAAGTGTAGACGAGGTATGCCTAACACTTCGCAATGAGTATTATATCTTATCATGAAACAAATAATTGAGATGCGATATCGCGTTTTAAGAAGCAATAGAAATCTATAGCTATGATAATTATACATCCGGAAACGCCATTTCCTAGGAAGGAACTGTTGCAGTTACATTCCTTTGTAGTGTAGACGAGGTATACATGGCACTTCGCTATGAATATTATATCTTATCTTGAAACATAGTATTGTGATGCGATATCGCGTTTAATGAAGCATTAGAACTCTATTGCTTCGGTACGTAGACATCTGGAAAAGCATTTCCTAGCTAGGTAGTGTGGCATTTACATTCTTTAGAAGTGTAGACGTGGCATACGTAACATTTCGCAATGAATAGTATATCTTATCATGAAGCATAGAACTGAGATGCGAAGTCGCCTTTTAAGAAGCATTAGAACTCTATTGCCTCGACGCGTAGACATCTGCAGACGCTATTTCCTAGCAAGGAAGTGTCGCATTTACATTCGTTTGCAGTGAATAGGAGGTATGCATGAGACTTCGCAATGAATATTATATCTTATCACGAAACATAGAAATGAAATGCGACATCTCGTTTTAGGAAGCATTAGGACTCTATTGCCTCAATGCGGAGATATCTGCAAGGGCTATTACCTAGCATGGAAATGTCGCATTTAGATTCCCTTGAAGTGAATTCGAGGTATACATGACACTTCGGAATGAATATTATAACTTATCACGAAACATGGAAATGAGATGCGATATCGCGATCTAAAAAGCATTAGAACTCTATTGCTACGATACGTAGGCACCTGCAAACGCTATTTCCTAGCAAGGAATAGTCGCATTTACATTCTTTTGAAGTGAATACGAGGTATGCATCACACTTCGCAATGAACTTTGTACCTTATCATGTAACATAGAAGTGTGATGCGATATCGCGTTTTAAGAAGCATTAGATCCCTATTGCCTCGATGCGCAGATATCTGCAAACGCTATTTCCTAGCATGGAAGTGTCACATTTACATTCTATTGAAGTGAATACGAGATATACGTGACACTTCGCAATGAATATTATATCTTATCATGAAACATAGGTATGAGGTGCTATATCGCGTTTCGAGAAGCACAAGAACTCTATTGTTTCGACACGTAGTCATCTGGAAACGCTATTTCCTAGCATGGAAGATTCGCATTTACATTCTTTTGAAGTGAATACGAGGTATACATGACACTTCGCAATGAACATTATATCTTATCATGTAACATAGAAGTGAGATGCGATATCGCGTTTTAAGAAGCATTAGAACCCTGTTGCCTCGATGCGGAGATATCTGCAAACGCTATTTCCTAGCTTGGAAGTGTCGCATTTACATTCTTTTGAAGTGAATTCGAGGTATACATGCCACTTCGGAATGATTATTATAACTTATCACGAAACATAGAAATGAGATGCGATATCGCGATCTAAGAAGCATTAGAGTTCTATTGCTGCGATATGTAGGTATCTGCAGACGTTATTTCCTAGCATGGAAGTGTCACATTTACATTCTTTTGAAGTGAATACGAGATGTACATGATACTTCGTAATGAATATTACATCTTATCACGAATCATATAAATGTGATGCGATATCGCGATTTAAGTAGCATTAGAACGCTATTGCTACGATACGTAGACATCTGCAAACGCTATTTCCTAGCAAGCAATAGTCGCAATTTACATTCTTTTGATGTGAATACGAGGTATACATGACACTTCGCAATGGATATTATATCTTATCACGAAACATAGAAATGAGATGCGATATCGCGACTTAAGTAGCATTAGAAATCTAATGCTACGATACGTAGACATCTGAGAACGCTGTTTCCTAGCAAGGAAGTGTCGTATTTACATTGGTTTGTAGTGATGACGAGGTATACATGACACTTCGCAATGAATATTATATCTTATCATGAAACATAGAAGAGAGATGCGATATCGCGTTTTAAGAAGCATTAGAACTCTATGGCCTTGATGCGGAGAC
Source organism: Xylocopa sonorina (assembly GCF_050948175.1). Lineage (NCBI taxonomy): Eukaryota > Metazoa > Arthropoda > Insecta > Hymenoptera > Apidae > Xylocopa > Xylocopa sonorina. Next base: position 407,599 of record NW_027490381.1, on the reverse strand, counting down.
ATCTGGAAACGCTATTTCCTAGCATTGAAGTGTCGCACTTACATTCTTTTGAAGTGAATACGAGGTATACATGACACTTCGCAATGAATATTATATCTTATCACTAAACATAGAATTGAGATGCGATATCGCGATTTAAGTAGCATTAGAATTCTATTGCTACGATATGTAGGCATCTGCAAACCCTATTTCCTAGCATGGAAGTGTGGCACTTACATTCTTTGGAAGTGAATACGAGGTATTCATGACACTTCGCAATGAATATTATATCTTATCACGAAATATAGAAATGAGATGCGATATCGCGTTTTAAGAAGCATTAGAACTCTATGGCCTCGATGCGTAGACATCTACAAACGCTATTACCTAGCAAGCAATAGTCGCATTTACATTCTTTTGAAGTGAATACGAGGTATACATGACACTTCGCAATGAATATTATATCTTATCACGAAACATAGAAGTGAGATGCGATATCGCGATTTAAGTAGCTATTAGAATTCTATTGCTACGATATGTAGGCATCTGCAAACGCTATTTCCTAGCATGGAAGTGTGGCACTTACATTCTTTTGAAGTGAATACGAGGTATTCATGACACTTCGCAATGAATATTATATCTTATCACGAAATATAGAAATGAGATGCGATATCGCGATTTAAGTAGCATTAGAATTCTATTGCTACGATATGTAGGCATCTGCAAACGCTATTACCTAGCATGGAAGTGTGGCACTTACATACTTTTGAAGTGAATACGAGGTATACATGACACTTCGTAATGAATATTATATCTTACCATGAAACATAGAAGAGAGATGCGATATCGCGTTTTCCGAAGCATTAGAACTCTATGACCTCGATGCGGAGACATCTGCAAACGCTATTTCCTAGCATGGAGGTGTCGCACTTACATTCTTTTGAAGTGAATACGAGGTATACATGACATTTGGCAATGAATATTATATCCCATCATGAAACATATATATGAGATGCGATATCGCGATTTAAGTAGCATTAGAACTTTATTGCTACGATGCGTAGACATCCGAATACGCTATTTCCCAGCAAGGAAGTGTCGCATTTACATTCGTTTGCAGTGAATACGAGGTATACATGACACATCGCAATGAATATTATATCTTATCATGAAGCATAGAAATAGGATGCGATATCGCGATTTAAGTAGCGTTAGAACACTATTCCTACGATACGTAGACATCTACAAACGCAATTTCCTAGCAAGGAATAGTCGCATTTACATTCTTTTGAAGTGAATACGAGGTATACATGACACTTCGCAATGAGTATTATATCTTATCACGAAACATGGAAATGAGATGCGATATGGCGTTTTGAGAAGCATTAGAACTCCATTGCTACGATACGTAGGCATCTTCAAACTCTATTTCCTAGCAAGGAATAGTCGCATTTACATTCTTTTGAAGTGAATCCGAGGTATACATGTCACTTCGCAATGAATATTATATCTTATCACCAAACATTTAAATGAGATGCGATATCGCGATTTAAGTAGCAATAGAACTCTATTGCTACGATACGTAGACATCTGCAAACGCTATTTCCTAGGATGGAAGTGTCGCATTTACATTCTTTTGAAGTGAATTCGAGGTATACATGACACTTCGGAATGAATATTATAACTTATCACGAAACATAGAAATGAGATGCGATATCGCGATCTAAGAAGCATTAGAACTCTATGGCCTCGATGCGGAGACATCTGCAACCTCTATTTCCTAGGAAGGAAATGTCGCACTTACATTCCATTGAAGTGAATACGAGGTATACGTGACACTTCGCAATGAATATTATATCTTATCATGAAATATAGAAGTGAGATGCGATATCGCGTTCTAAGAACCATTAGAACCCTATTGCTACGATACGTAGACACCTGCGAGCGCTATTTCCTAGCATGGAAGTGTCGCATTTACATTCAATTGAAGCGAATACGAGGTATGCATTACACTTCGCAATGGATATTTTATCATATCATTAAACATAGAAATCAGATGCGTCATCTCGTTTTAAGAAGTATTAGAACGCTATTCTTACGATACGTGGTCATCTGGAAACGCTATTTCCTAGCATGGAAGTGTCGCATTTACATTCCATTGAAGTGAATACGAGGTATGCATTACACTTCGCAATGGATATTTTATCATATCATGAAACATAGAAATGAGATGCGACATCTCGTTTTAAGAAGTATTAGAACTCTATTCTTACGATACGTGGTCATCTGGAAACGCTATTTCCTAGCAAGGAAGTGTCGCATTTGCATTCTTTTGAAGTGAATACGAGGTATACATAACACTCCACAATGAATATTATATCTTATCACGAAACATAGAAATGAAATGCGACATCTCGTTTTAAGTAGGATTAGAACTCTATTGCTACGATAAGTAGACATCTGCAAACGCCATTTCCTAGCATGCAAGTGTCGCATTTACATTCTTTTGAAGTGAATAAGAGATATTCATGACACTTCGCAATGAATATTATATCTTACCATGAAACATGGAAGTGAGATGCGATATCGCCTTTTAAGAAGCATTAGAGCTCTATTTTTACGATACGTGGACATCTGCAAACAATATTTCCTTGCAAGGAAGTGTCGCATTTACATTCTTTTGAAGTGAATACGAGGTATACATAACACTCCACTATGAATATTATATCTTATCATGCAACATAGAAATGTGATGCGATATCGCGATTTAAGAAGCATTAGTACTCTATTGCTACGATACGTAGACATCTGCAAACGCTATTTCCTTGCAAGCAGGCGTTGCATTTACATTCGCTTGAAGTGAATACGAGGTATACATGACTCTTCGCAATGAATATTATATCTTATCATGAAACATAGGAACGAGATGCGATATCGCGTTTTAAGTAGCATTAGAACTCTATTGCTTCGGTACGTGGACATCTGCAAACTCTATTTCCTAGCAAGGAAGTGCCGCATTTACATTCGTTTGCATTGAATACGAGGTATACATAACACTCCACAATGAATATTAGACCTTATCACGGAACATAGAAATGAGATGCGATATCGCGATTTAAGAAGCATTAGAAACTTATTGCCTCGATACGAAGACATCTGCAAACGCTATTTCCTAGCAAGGAAGTGATGCACTTACATTCTTTTGAAATGAATACGGGGTATACTAAACAATCCACAATGAATGTTATATCTTATCATGAAACATAGAACTGGGATGCGATATCGCGTTTTAAGAAGCGCTAGAACTCCATTGCTACGATACGTAGACATCTGCAGACGCTATTTCCTAGTAAAGAAGTGTCGCATTTACATTTATTTGAAGTGAGTACGAGGTATACATGACACTTCGCAATGAATATTTTATCCTATCATGAAACATAGAAATGAGATGCGGTATCCCGTTTTAAGAAGCATTAGAACTCTATTTCGACAATACGTAGACATCTGCAAACGCTATTTCCTAGCATGGAAATGTCGCGTTTACATTCATTTGAAGTGTATGCGAGGTATACATGACACTTCACAATGAATACTATAACTTATCATGGAACATAGAAATGAGGTGCGATATCGCGTTTTAAAAAGCATTAGAACTCCATTGCTACGATACGTAGAAATCTGCAAACGCTATGACCTAGCAAGGAAGTAGCGCATTTATATTCTTTTGAAGTAAATACGAGGCATACATGACACTTCGCAGTGAATATTATATCTTATTACGAAACATCGAAATGAAATGCGACATCTCGTTTTAAGAAGCATTAGGACACTATTGCTACGATACGTAGACAGCTGCAAACGCTATTTTCTAGCAACCAATAGTCGCAGTTACATTCTTTTGAAGTGAATACATGGTGTACATGACACTTCGCAGTGAATATTATATCCTATCACGAACCATATAAATGAGATGCGATATCGCGCTTTAAGTAGCATTAGAACTCTATTGCTACGATACGTAGACATCTGCAAACGCTATTTCCTAGCAAGCAATAGTCGCATTTACATTCTTTTGAAGTGAATACGAGGTATACATGACACTTCGCTATGCATATTATATCTTATCATGGAACATAGAAGAGGGATGCAATATCGCGTTTTAAGAAGCATTAGAACTCTATGGCCTCGGTGCGGAGACATCTGGAAACGCTATTTCCTAGCATGGAAACGTCGCACTTAGGTTCATTTGAAGTGCATACCAGATATACATGACACTTCGCAATGGATACCATATCTTATCACGAAACATAGAAATGAAATGCTATATCGCGTTTTAAGAAGCGTCAGAACTCTATTGCTACGATACGCAGATATCTGCAAACGCTATTTCCTGGGATGGAAACGTCGCATTTACATACTTTTGAAGTGAGTACGAGGTATACATGACACTTCGCAATGAATACTATATCTTATCACGAAACATAGGAATGAAATGCGATATCGCGTTTTAAGAAGCGTTAGAACTCTATAGCTATCATACGTAGACATCTGCAAACCCTATTTCCTAGCAAGGAATGGTCGCATTTACATTCTTTTGAAGTGAATACGAGGTGTACATGACACTTCGCAATGAATATTATATCTTATCACGAAACATATAAATGCGATGCGATATCGCGATTTAAGTAGCATTAGAACCCTCTTGCTTCGATACGTAGACATCTGCATACGCTACTTCCTAACAAGGACTAGTCGCATTTACATTCTTCTGAAGTGAATACGAGGTAAACATGACACTTCGCAATGAATATTACATCATATCACGAAACATAGGAATGAGATGCCATATCGCGATCTAAGAAGCATTAGAACTCTATGGCCTCGATGCGGAGACGTCTGCAGTCGCTATTTCGTAGCATGGAAGTTTCGCACTTACATTCTTTTGAAGTGAATACGAGGTATGCATAACACTCCACTATGAATATTATATCTTATCATGCAACATAGAAATGAGATGCGATATCGCGTTTTGAGAAGCATTAGAACTCTATTGCTTCGATACGTAGACATCTGCAAACGCTATTTCCTAGAAACGAAATGTCGCATTTACATACATTTGAAGTGCAGACGAGGAATACTTAACACTTCGCAATGAATATTATAGCTTATCATGAAACATAGAAATGAGGTGCGATATCGCGATATTCGATGCATTAGAACTCTATAGCTTCGATACGTCGACATCTGCAAACGATATTTCCTAGCTAGAAAGTGTCGCATTTTCATTCATTTAAAGTGTATGGGAGGTATAAGTGACACTTGGCAATGAATATTTAATCATATCATGAGACATAGAAGTGTGATGCGAAATCTCGTTATAATAAGCATTAGAACCCTATAGTTTCGATAGGTGGACATCTGCAAACGATATTTCCTAGCAACGAAGTGTCGCATTTATATTGTTTTGAAGTGAATACTAGGTATACATGACACTTCGCAATGAATATTATATCTATCATGAAACATAGAAATGAGATGCGATACCGCGTTTTAAGGAGCATTAGAACTCTATTGCTTCGATACGTAGACATCTGCAAACGATATTTCCTAGCTAGAAAGTGTCGCATTTTCATTCATTTAAAGTGTATGCGAGGTGCAGGTAACACTTCGCAATGAATTTTATATCTTATCATGAAACATAGAAATGAGATTCGGTATCGCGTTTTAAGAAGCATCAGAACACTATTGCTACGATACGTAGATATCTGGAAACAATATTCCCCTGCAGGGAAGTGTCGCATTTACACTCTTCTGAAGTGAATACGAGGTATACATGACACTTCGCAATGAATATTATATCTTATCATGAAACATAGAAATGAGATGCGACGTCTCGTTCTGACAAGCATTGGAACTCTATTGCTACGATACGTAGACTTCTGCGAACGCTATTCCCTAGCAAGGAAGTGTCGCATTTACATTCTTTTGAAGTGAATACTATTTATACATGACACTTCGTAATGAGTATTATATCTTATCATGAAACGTAGAAATGAGATCCGATGTCGCGTTTTGAGAAGCATTAGAACTCTATTGCTACGATACGTAGACATCTGCAAACGCCGTTTCCTAGCGCGGAAGTGTAGCATTTGCATTCTTTAGAAGTGAATACGAAGAATACATGACACTTCGTAATGAATATTATATCTATCATGAAACGTAGAAATGAGATTCGATACCGTGTTTTAAGAAGCATTAGAATCCCATTGCCTCGATAGCTACATATTTGCAAACGCTAGATCCTAGCAAGGAAATGTCGCGTTTACATACATTTGAAGTGAATGCAAGGTATACATGACACGTCGCAATGAATATTGTATCTTATCACGAAACATGGAAATGAGATGCCATATCGCGATTTAAGATGCATTAGAACTCTATTGCTATGATACGTACATATCTGGAAACGCTGTTTCCTAGCAAGGAAGTGTCGCCTTTACAATCTTTTGAAGTGAATACGAGGTATACATGACACTTCGCAATGAACATTATATCTTATCATGTAACATAAAAGTGAGATGCGATATCGCGTTTTGAGAAGCACTGCAACTCTATTGCTACGATACGTAGGCATCTGCAAACGCTATTTCCTAGCAAGTAGTAGTCCCATTTACATTCTTTTGAAGTGAATACGAGGTATACATGACACTTCGCAATGAATATTATATCTTATCACGATACATAGAAGTGAGGTGCGATATCGCGTTTTAAGAAGCATTAGAGCTCTATGGCCTCGATGCGGAGACATCTGCAAACGTTATTTCCTAGCATGGAAGTGTCGCACTTACATTCTTTTAAAGTGAATACTATGTATACATGACACTTCGCAATGAATATTATATCTTATCACGCAATATAGAAATGAGATGCGATATCGCGATTTAAGTAGCATTAGAACTCTATTGCTACGATACGTAGACATCTGAATACGCTATTTCCTAGCAAGGAAGTGTCGCATTTACATTCGTTTGGTGCGAATACGAGGTATACATGACATTTCGCAATGAATAATATATCTTATCACGAAACATAGAAATGAAATGCGACATCTCGTTTTAAGAACTCTTTTGCTACGATAATTAGGCATCTGCAAACGATATTCCCAAGGATGGAAACGTCGCATTTACATTCTTGTGAAGTGAATACGAGGTATACATGACACTTCGCAATCAATATTTATCTTATCACGAAACATATAAATGAGATACGATGTCGCGATTTAAGTAGCATTAGAACTCTTTTGCTACGATACGTAGACACCTGAATACGCTATTTCCCAGCAAGGAAGTGTCGCATTCGTTTGGAGTGAATACGAGGTATACATGACACTTCGCAATGAATATTATACCTTATCATGGAGCATAGAAATTAGATGCGATATCGCGTTTTGAGAAGCACTACAACTCTATTGCTACGATACGTAGGCATCTGCAAACGCTATTTCCTAGCAAGCAATAGTCGCATTTACATTCTTTTGAAGTGAATACGAGGTATACATGACACTTCGCAATGAATATTATATCTTATCACGAAACGTAGAAATTAGTTGCTATATCGCGATTTAAGTAGCATTAGAAATCTATTGCTACGATACGTGGACATCTGAATACGCTATTTCCTAGCAACGAATTGCCGCATTTACATTCGTTTGGAGTGAATGCGAGGTATACATGACACATCGCAATTAATATTATATCTTATCATGAAACATAGAAGAGAGATGCGATATCGCGTTTTAAGAAACATAAGAACTCCATGGCCTCGATGCGGAGACATCTGCAAACGCTATTTCCTAGCATGTAGGTGTCGCACTTACATTATTTTGAAGTTAATACGAGGTATAGATGACACTTCTCAATGAATATTATATCTTATCATGAAACATAGAAGTGAGATGCGACATCGCGTTTTAAGTAGCATTAGAACTCTATTGCTACGATACGTAGACATCTGAATACGCTATTGCCTAGCAAGAAAGTGTCGCATTTACATTCGTTTGGAGTGAATACGAGGTATACATGACACTTCGCAATGAATATTATATCTTATCATGAAGCATAGAAATGAGATGCGATATCGCCTTTTGAGAAGCATTAGAACTCTATTGCTACGATACGTAGACATCTGCAAACGCTATTTCCTAGCAAGGAATAGTCGCATTTACATTCTTTTGAAGTGAATACGAGGTATACATGACACTTCGCAATGAATATTATATCTTATCAGGAAACATAGATATGTGTTGCGATATCGCGTTTTGAGAAGCATTAGAATTCTATTGCTACGATACGTAGACATCTGAGTACGCTATTTCCTGGGAAGGAAGTGTCGCATTTACATTCGTTTGGAGTGAATACGAGGTATACATGACACTTCGCAATGAATATTACACCTTAATATGAAGCATAGAAATGAGATGCGATATCGCGTTTTGAGAAGCATTAGAACTCCATTGCTACGATACGTAGACATCTGCAAACGCTATCTCCTAGCAAGGAAGATTCGCATTTACAATCTTTTGAAGTGAATACGAGGTATACATGACACTTCGCAATGAACGTTATATCTTATCAGGTAACATAAAAGTGAGATGCCATATCGTGTCTTAAGAAGCATTAGAAACCTATTGCCTCGATGCGGAGATATCTGCAAACGCTATTTCCTAGCATGGAAGTGTCGCATTTACATTCTTTTGAAGTGAATACGAGGTATATATGACACTTCGCAATGAGTATTATATCTTATCATGAAACATAGAAGAGAGATGCAATATCTCGTTTTAAGAAGCATTAGAACGCTATTGCTTCGATACGTTGACATCTGAAAACTCTATTTTCTAGCAAGGAAGTGTCGCATTCACATTCATTTGAAGTGTATGCGAGGTATACATGCCACTCCGCAATGAATATTATATCTTATCATGAAACATAGAAATGAGATGCGATATCGCGTTATAAGAAGCATTAGAACTCTATTGCTTCGATACCTAGACATCTGCAAACGCTACTTCCTTGCAAGCAAGTGTCGCATTTACATTCATTTGAAGTGTATCCGAGGGATACATAACACTCCACAATGAATATTATATCTTATCATGAGACATAGAAATGAAATACGATATCGCGTTTTAAGAAGAGTCAGAACTCTATTGCTTCGATACGTAGACATCTGCAAATGCTATTTCCTATAGAAAGGGAGTGTCGCATTTACATTAATATGAATTGTATGCGAGGTATAAGTGACACTTCGCAATGGATATTATATCTTATCACGAAACATAGAAATGAGATGCGATATCGCGTTTTAAGAAGCATTAGAACTCTATTGCTACGATACGGTAGATATCTGTAGACGCTATTTCCTAGCAAGGAAGTGTCGCTTTTACATTCCCTAGATGTGAATACGAGGTATACATGACACTCCGCAATGGAAATTGTATCTTATCATGAAACATTGAAATGAGACGCGATATCGCGTTTTAAGAAGCATTACTACTCTATTGCTTCGATACGTAGACATCTGCAAACGCTATTTCCTAGCAAGGAAGTGTCGCATTTACATTCATTTGAAGTGAATACGAGGAACAAGTGACACTTCGCAATGAATATTATATCTTTTCATGAAACATAGAAATGAGATACGATATCGCGTTATAAGAAGCATTAGAACTCTATTGCTACAATACGTAGATATCTGGAGACGCTATTTCCTAGAAAGGAAGTTTCGCATTTACATTCATTTGAAGTGTAGACGAGGAATACATAACACCTCGCAATGAATATTATGTCTTATCATGAGACATAGAGATGAGGTGCGATATCGCGTTTTAAGGAGAATTAGAACTCTATAGCTTCGATACAGAGATATCTGGGAACGTAATTTCCTAGAAAGGAAGTGTCGCATTTTGTGACGTCAGGCGTACCGCCTGCCACCCATCAACCTCCTCGCACCCCCCAGCATCAACCCCTGGACGCATGCAACCAGCCAAACTCGCCTGCAGAACCAGCAACTGGAAGTGTTCGCGCCCGCATACCTGCACGCGCTCACTCACACCGAGTTCCGCTGCCTCACTCGCACCGCCGAGTATACCTGTCTCGCTCGTACCGGGCACCAGTGTCTCACTCGCACCACCGAGTATACCTGTCTCGCCCGCACCAAGGACGAGCAGCCCTATCTCCCTCGCACCGAGGATTCCGTCCTGCAGGAAGACGTAGCCGCAGCCCATCACATGAATGGGGTCTTTTCCAATTCCGGGAACAGGATCTGCTAGAACCTATATATTACTTCTAAGCTAGGACATACATACCATATCATGACGCATATATCAGAATTCCTAGATCTAAGTTACACTAAGTAAGATGCGTCCGTCCAGCGGCATGCGCCGCTAGCCCCACCACGAGTCGCGGGTCCCCACTCGCTGGACCGCGCCCTCTCCGCCTCGAGACACGAATCCCCCACTCGCGGGACCGCGATCTCCCTACCACGAGCGTCCGCGACCGTAGCGCCCCGCGAACCGAGGAGGTCAGTGACGCGTCTCCAGAGCACATACTCTGACTCGAGAACTCCTACCGAGGAGTCGAAACCTCTAGTTCTAGATCGTTAGCCACCTCAATGTGGGGTTCAGGCATCGTATTTCTATTTCCATTTTAACTTAATCTTAGACTTAGAATAATTCCAGTTCTTGTATACTTTAAACCTAGAATATATTTTATTTTTACTATTACTATATCCAAGTACAAGTTCTTTTAGCAAGTTTACTATTTCCACATCCATTAATTTTATCAAGTGTTTATAATACTAGTTCTACTTTTAACATTACATTTAACTACGAATTCTTCCACGGGTTCCTCCATACAACTGGGGTTGATCTTCATCAAATTGAAGGAGTATAGAAATCGGCTTTGTGACGTTGAGACAGCCGCTTGTCCTTCAGATCTTAGTCGAAAGTACAGAAAAACCTGGTGAATGAATCGTGCTTCCGGTTTGCGAAGAACGCGACGTGCGAGTAGGAAGAATTTCATACGATCACTTGTGCGTGAATATTTGGAGGGCGTTCCGAGAGTCCTCATATACCAGCGACCTGCCTTCGCACCAGTCCAGAAGCCGCTTTCCGAAGCGACCGTCGACGCTCCCGATCCAGACACCACAACGCATCACGCCGATTCTGCCACATTCAGCATCATCGCTGAATTCCGACCGCCGTCCTCCTCTTCGCTGGCGACTGATCGAGATTTCCGTAGCAGCCAACAGAACGAAATCCGCTACGATCCCAGAGAAAGATCCTCCACGCCGTTTCTACGTACAAATCGAGAGAGAAGTCATCGAAAGGTAGGGTCATTCCCTTATTATCGCGAGTGTTTTCGCTAGTGTCGCGTCAGCCGAAATTGTCGGACCCGGTCTTAACGCGATCCCGCTGACCGAATTACCGAAAAATAGGCTCGGGTCGTAAAGCCTCCGGAGCAACGGAAAATAGTTTCACCGGACGTGATACCTCGTATTCACCTCAAAAGAATGTAAATGCGACACTTCCTTGCTAGGAAATAAGGTTTGCAGATATCTACGTATCGAAGAAATAGAGCCCTAATGCTTCTTGAAACGCCATATCGCATCTCATTTCTATGTTTCGTGATAAAATATAATATTCATTGTGGAGTGTTATGTATACCTCGTATTCACTTCAAAAGAATGTAAATGCGGTACTTCCATGCTAGGAAATAGCGTTTCCAGATGACAACGTATCGAAAGAATAGAGATCTAATACTTCTTAAAACGAGATGTCGCATCTCATTTCTATGTTTCATGATAAGATATAATATCCAATGCGAGGTGACATGCATACCTCGTATTCGCTTCAATGGAATGTAAATGCGACACTGCCATGCTAGGAAATAGCGATTGCAGATGTCTACGTATCGTAGCAAGAGAGTTCTAATGCTTCTTAAAACGAGATGTCGCAATTCATTTCTATGTTTCATGATCAGACATAATATTCATTGCGAAGTGTCATGTATACCTCGTACTCACTTCAAAAGGATGTAGATGCGACACTTCCTTACCAGGATATAGCGTTTCCAGCTGACTACGTGTCGAAACAATAGAGTTCTAATGATTCGTAGAACGCGATATCGCATCTCACTACAATGTTTCATGATAAGATATAATATTCATTATGGAGTGTTATGTACACCTCGTATTCACTTCAGGAGAATGTAAATACGACCCTTCCATGCTAGGAAATAGCCTTTGCAGATGTCTACGTATCGTAGAAATAGAGTTCTAATGCTCCTTAAAACGCAATATCGCATCTCACTGCTATTTTTCATGATAAGATATAATATTCATTATGGAGTGTCATGTATACCTCGTATTCACTTCAAAAGAATGTAAATGCGACACTTCCTTGCTAGGAAATAGCGTTTCCAGATGACCACGTATCGAAAGAATAGAGTTCTAATACTTCTTAAAACGAGATGTCGCATCTCATTTCTATGTTTCACGATAAGATATAGTATCCATTGCGAAGTGTCATGTATACCTCGTATTCACTTCAATGGAATGTAAATGCGACATTTCCTTTCTAGGAAATAGAGTTTGCAGATGTCTACGTATATTAGCAATAGAGTTCTAATGCTCCTCAAAATGCGATATAGCACCTCATTCCGATGTTTCATGATAAGATATAATATTCATTGCGAAGTGTCATGTACACCTCGTATTCACTTCAAAAGAATGTAAATGCGACACTTCGATGCTAGGAAATAGCGTCTGCAGATGTCTACGCATCGAGGCAATAGAGTTCTAATGCTTCTTAAAACGCGAAATCGCATCTCACTTCTATGTTTCATGATAAGATATAATATTCATGGCAAAGTGTCATGTATACCTCGTATTCCCTCCAAACGAATGTAAATGCGACACTTCCTTGCTAGGAAATGGCGTATTCAGATGTCTACGTATCGTAGCAGTAGAGTTCTAATGCTACTTAAATCGCGATATCGCATCTCATTTATATGTTTCATGATAAGATATAATATTCATTGCGAAGAGTCATGTATACCTCGTATTAACTTCTAAAGAATGTAAATGCGACACTTTCTTGCTAGGAAATATCATTTGCAGATGTCTACGCATCGCAGGAATAGAGTTCTAATTCTTCTTATAACGCGATATCGCTTCTCATTTCTATGTTCCATGATATGATGTAATATTCACTGAGAAGTATTATGTTTACCTCGTCTACACTTCAAAAGGATGTAAGTGACTTATTTCCTTGCTAGGAAAATGCGTTTCCAGATATCTACGTATCAAAGCATTAGAGTTCTAGTGCTTCTAAAACGCAATATCGCATCTCATTTCTGGGTTTCAAGATAAGTTATAATATTCATTGCGAAGTATTATGTATACCTCGACTACACTTCCAAAGATACTACCCAGTAATTTGCGGCGTGTTGCGTAGTTTCCCGTAGCCCTTGTTAGTTAAACCCACGTCGAGACCATAAATAAACATGCCGTGACTTCAGTATCTCGCGACCTGAGTGTGTGTACTTGGCTGGGCGTAGTCGAGAGGAGGAGCATTTCGAAGTTTCAAGGGTTGTTCCGCCCCAAGGTTCCCGGGGTCGTGTAGTCTATCCCCTTTGCTACTTTCTGAGCAGCTGGCGCCCAAGAAAAGTTGTACGTGAGCGGATACCTTGGATCGATAGATCGCTTTAGATAAAAAAATACGTTTTACACCTTAAAGCATTTAGATAATTAACCCCTTCGAGCTTCCCTGACTTACTATATATAGGTTTCCGTCACAACTGATAGGAACCATCACTTTACATAGATATATAGAAAACACATAGTTTTAAACGTAGAACTGAGAATTTGAGAACTTACTTTGAAACGTTAGTAGTGAGAAATTCCATCGGATTTCATAGAAATTCAGAACTTACTTGCTATGAGACATAGGCAGATAAGGGCCATCGCGTTGCTTAAAACTTTAGAACTTGCTTACTTCAACAAAGATTTCTATTGGCTTCGTCCGTTCTTTTAGAAGAATTTTTGATAAACCACATACTTTTCACGCTTCTGATATCTTTGAAAGTTCGCGAGATGTAATCGTTTAAGTTTTAAAATGATTACTTAGTGTGGATTATTATTTAGTAACTCGCTCATAAACGAGTCTGCATAGGATTTAATCCATAAGTTTTTAAGCCTGGAATTTATGCAGTTATTTGTTATTCACTTATTGCTCAAACGACAAAGATTCTGACCACTTCAAAATGGTTGACTTTCATCAATTTTCTTAAAAATTGAAATACTGCCCAACTGCTTGCATTAAAGACTGTAATTAAAGCTTTCGAAACATTTTACCTCTTATAGGTGAATTCTGGAATTGAAATTGAATGTTTGACTTTTCTAGCTCCTGTTTAGACATCTTTCTATTGGAATGTTCAAGTATTTTTCATATTCGTAATTATTAAAAATGTTTTACTTGATTCTTTTATTTAATATTTAGAATTTTCTGAGAAATATTTTTTATCGTAATGAACTATATAATTGCAATTATAATTCTTTATGAAGTAATAATAACAGAAAGGTATGTATCCATTCTTGTAGTTTTGTAAAGAGTATTTAATCTTACTATCTAAAATGAAACATTGAGATCTGTTTACAATCTAATGGAATTTAATTACCTTTCGATTCAAATTCACAATGATAATCTTCCATAGTTCAACAATTTTGTGAGCTGTCCTCAGGAATCCGCAGCTCTGTACTTATAAAATGAGCGACACAAAGAACAGCCTAACCAAACGTATTCGAACCGATTTTTCAATACTAATCTTATCATGTTTAACTTATGCTGCAAACTATTGAAATGCCCTTCGACAAGTGTTTATTCACAGTGAAGTAAACGGTAAGTATTACGCCTTCCACCACTGTTTACAATAAGTATGTTTCATTTACTATCAAAACCGTGAGTATTATCGCCTTTCTTTACTCTTTGTAACCTTCAATGCCTTCATGTTACAGATCGTTAAACTTGCTTTAAAATGCTCTATCGTATTACGGAAGAATGGACATACCAATTCATTTTAAAAAATGAAGGTAACCTTCACATGTCCAACATAACTCCACTTACAAAAAAACTATTTTCATCAACAGATGGCCCCTTTGTACTATGCAATTTTATATTAGCAAAAACCAACAAGGCAACGATGAACAGAGTTAAATTTAATATTATGATGTTTATTATTTTACTTATAGTATATTTGTTTTTCTGGAATTTTGCCAAAAAACAATGTTCACGATGTCGACAGATGAATATATTTGCCTTAGAATTACAAGAGCCAACAATTTCGAAAGTAGAATATTACTTTACTTCGCTAACCGAATCATTGCAAACGTTAAGTAAAGTGCGTGCCTTTCAAAACAGTCAGATGCAAATTACGATACAACGTTTCCAAGAAATGGTACGTGCCACTGTTTTTTAATTTCCGTTTATTTAATCAAAGGAAATTTAATTGAAATATCCGCAAAACTTGAGGACAAAAAGTTTTTGTAATTTTACGCAACATATATGATGGTGATAAAGGATAAGTATACGGAACTGAAAATGGAAAGTAGCGAGCAGAAAAAGAAACTGATGGAGCTACAAAGTAGATTGATACATCCGTCAAATGATGATTCTAGGTTAATAAAATCTGTTAATTAAAGAACTATTGCAAAAATCAAGTATAATCAATATTACTTCTGCTCAAAGGCTATAATAGAATTGGACCGAAATGGGTACAAAACCGGCAATTATATCTATACGTTCTATTCTATGCAAAGGCAAATATTTCAAAGAGAGAAGATGTGTTACTTACAAATTACTTATGTTCCTAGATATCTCACTAATTTAGGCTTCTTGTCTTGCAGAACTTATCATTCATGTAACATGTAAAGGGGTCGAAGAATAGTAAAAGATTTTTAAATTTCATAGCCTCACTTGATACGTCGATTGGATCACGTAAAATATCGGACATTAATTGCATCTACATCTTCAGACCTTAAATATATAATTGCAACAACATATTTAATAGCGTTTTAATAACATTTTTCTAATTGTTTATATCTATGTCTAATAAATATATATTAATCGAATAAGTTTATATCTATGTCTAATAAATATATATTAATCGAATAATGCTTTACCAAAGAATAAAAGTATCTGAGGCTTACAAATCGGAGCATTACATAACAAACGTGCATCACATATATAATATTACATGTAATAAAAGATGAAGACCAAAAAGATCGTACATAAGTTGAATCCACAATGCGGTCATAGAGATACAGAAGCGGCAAAAATACCAAACAATAATTTAAAAAATTCAAAAAGGGGGGAGTGAAAATCCATTTCCTTGACGATGATAAGGAACAAGTCTGCCTCATGCACTACAATATCCCAAACAGCCAGCGATTGACACGCCAATGACAACGGATGGTACGAATTCCGTGACAGAACTGTGCTAACAAAGTGCTCCCACTCAGCTTTCGAAATGGCATACTGTTAGTACTGGGGCGGCATTCGTATCACGGCACTATTCAGCAGTAGGCTGACATTTACTAATGGGGAAGCTGTTTCTATAAAAATTATAAGCAAATATGAAAAATGACTAAACTGTGCAATTTATTTATCTTGATTCCAATATAGATACACCGGCACAAAACAAAGATATAAGAACTCGATTTTATTATTTTCTATAAACTAGCTCGATAGGGCAATTTTTTCCATAAAGTCGATAATTACTTTGTCATAAAAATACATACACTTATTTTATATATATTATCTTCAATTTATTGTTACAAATTCATGCAATTGAGGGTTACATTATATACGATGACAGCATGTTATTTCAGAAATTACACAAGGCGAAGTTAGGGATGCAACAGCAAGAATTTTTATTTTATAAGTAATATTTTTCTTATAAATAATATTTTTAGTCTATGATGGATTGAAAGAAATATATACGACTCGCTCAATAACTATAAATATTGGAAAACGACCATCAAAATGTCTATCAATACTCATATGCTGAACATCTACTGACATCTAACGGTTCTAATTTGTATGAAAGCACAGGTTCCCCATTGCCAAATGTGATCCTGCGTCATTGCTGAGGGGATTCATGAATGGAGCGATGATACGCGTGTCACCATAGTGCTGGTTCTGTGCGATTCGCTTGTCTAGAACGTGCTGGTAACACGTTCTGGCATTTTAGTCAACGAATCCGGTCACAGATGACTACGAATCAGTTGACACTCCTCGGAAGTGGCAATATAGTGCCGGCATGGTGTCGCTACCATCTTGCCGTTTGTTATCTGGGATGCTTTTTAGTGCATTATTCGGAATTGAATTTGAACACATAGCTACTTAATCGCAAATTTGTATGTACTGTTACGTGGTGAAGTCACAAGGCTCGGTCACCCCCCCCCCCCTGCTTCGGTTAGACTAGCTCGAAGATCACCACCCATGCGAGAAGCGCGACACGGACCATCGCGATAGCTGTATTTGCGAGGAGCGTGAAACACACGATGGTAGAACCTCCCCCCCCCCCCCCCCCCCGTTCGTTTCTCTCTCTCTGTTCTACGGATTAGACTGGCGAGCTGATGGAAGAAGCGACCCATAAGACGCCTCTTCGGCGGATAATAAGACCGCAGGTTCGCGGAAGGGCTGTACGCCGAGGTAGCGTGACGGGCTCGACGGTGGAGGAGTCGGGAAGTGAGCAAGAAGAGACCCTGAAGCCCGAAGGATAGGATCCAGAGCTCTGCAACGATAAGACCGCTGCCATAGTCCATGGAGACAAACAGGATGGTTCTCTGGTGTGAGAAGGACCTCTACCCCTCCCCATTAGAACTCTATTGCTTCGATACCTAGACATCTAGAAAGGCTATTCCCTAGCAACGAAGTGTTGCATTTACATTCTTTTGACGTGTAGACGAGAATACATGACACTTCGCAATGAATATTATATCTTATCATGAAAAATAGAAATGAGATGCGATATCGCGTTCTAAGAAGCATTAGAACTCTATTGTTTCGATAAGTAGACATCTGGAAACGTAATTTCCTAGAGAGGAAGTGTTGCATTTACATTCATTTGAAGTGTAAGCGAGGAATACATAACATTACACAATGAATATTATATCTTATCTCGAAACATAGAAATGTGATGCTATATCACGATTTAAGAAGCATTAGAACTCTATTGCTTCGATACGTAGACATCTGGTAACGCTGTTTCCAAGAAGGGAAGTGTCGCATTTACATTCATTTGAAGTGTAGACGAGGAATACACAATACTTCGCAATGGATATTATTTCTTATCATGAAACATAGAAGTGAGATTGCGATATCGCGATTTAAGAAGCATTAGAACACTATTGCTTCGATACGTAGACATCTGCAAACGCTACATCCTAGCAAGGAAGTGTTGCACTTACATTCTTTTGAAGTCTATGCGAGGTATACGTGGCATCTCGCAAAGAATATTATATCTTATCATGAACCCTAGAAATGGGATGCGATATCCCGTTTTAAGAAGCATTAGATCTCTATTGCTACGATACGTAGACATCTGCAGACGCTATTTCCAAGCAAGGGAGTGTCGCATTTACATTCTTTAGCTGTGTATGCGAGGAATACATGACACTTCGCAATGAATATTATATCTTGACATGAAACATAGAAATGAGATCCGATATCCCGCTTTAAGAAGCATTAGAGATATTGGTACGATACGTAGAACTTTGCAAACGCTATTTCCTAGCAAGGAAGTGTCGCATTTACATTCGTTTGGAGTGAATACGAGGTATACATAACACTTCGCAATGAATATTATATCTTATCACGAAACATAGAAGTGAAATGCGACATCTCGTTTTAAGAAGCATTAGGACTCTTTTGCAACTATACGTAGACATCTGCAAACGCTATCTCCTAGGATGGAAACGTCGCATTTACATTCTTTTGAAGTGAATACGAGGTATACCTGACACTTCGCAATGAATATTATATCTTTTCACGAAACATAGAAATGAGATGCGATATCGCGATCTAAGAAGCATTAGAACTCTATTGCTACGATACGTAGGCATCTCCAAACGCTATGCCCTAGCAAGGAATAGTCGCATTTACATTCTTTTGATGTGAATACGAGATATACATGACACTTCGCAATGAATATTATATCTTACAATGAAACATAGAATTGAGATGCGATATCGCGTTTTAAGAAGCATTAGAACTCCTTTGCCTCGACGCGTAGACATCTGCAGACGATATTTTCTAGCATGGAAGTGTCGCATTTACATACTTTTGAAGTGAATACGAGGTATACATGACACTTCGCGATGAATATTATATCTTATCACGAAACATATAAGTGAGATGCGATATCGCGATTTAAGTAGCATTAGAACTCTATTGCTACGATACGTAGGCATCTGAATACGCCATTTCCTAGCAAGGAAGTGTCGCATTTACATTCGTTTGGAGGGAGTACGAGGTATACATGACACTTCGCAATGAATATTATATCTTATCATGAAGCATAGAAACGCGATGCGATATCGCGTTTTGAGAAGCATTAGAACTCTATTGCCTCGACGCGTAGACAGCTGCAGAAGCTATTTCCTAGCATGGAAGTGTCGCATTTACAATCTTTTGAAGTGAATACGAGGTGTACATCACAATTCGCAATGAGTATTATATCTTATCAGGAAACATATAAATGAGATGCGATATCGCGATTTTAGTAGCATTATAACTCTATTGCTACAATACGTAGACATCTGAATACGCCATTTCCTAGCATGGAAGTGTCGCACATACATACTTTTGAAGTGAATACGAGGTATACATAACACTTCGCAATGAATATTGTATCTTATCATGAAACATAGAAGAGACATGCGATATCGCGTTTTAAGAAGCATTAGAACTCTATTGCTACGATACGTTGGCATCTGCAAACGCTATTTCCTAGCAAGGAATAGTCGGATTTACATTTTTTTGAAGTGAATACGAGGAATACATGACACTTCGCAATGAATATTATATCTTATCACGAAACATATAAATGAGATGCGATATCGCGATTTAAGTAGCATTAGAACTCTACTGCTACGATACGTAGACATCTGAATACGCCATTTCCCAGCAAGGAAGTGTCGCATTTACATTCATTTGGAGGGAATACGAGGTATACATGACACTTTGCCATGAATATTATATCTTATCATGAAACATAGAAGTGAGATGCGATATCGCGTTTTAAGAAGCATTAGAACTCTATTGCCTCGATGCGTAGACATCTGCAGACGCTATTTCCTAGCATCGAAGTGTCGCATTTACATTCTTTTGAAGTGAATACGAGGTGTACATGACAAACCGCAATGAATATTATATCTTATCAGGAAACGTAGAATAGCGTTGCGATATCGCGATTTAAGTAGCATTAGAACTCTATTGCTACGATACGTGGACATCTGAATACGCCATTTCCTAGCATGGAAGTGTCGCACTTACATTCTTTTGATGTGAATACGAGGTGTACATGACACTTCGCAATGAATATTATATCTTATCAGGAAACATAGAAATGAGATGCGATATCGCGTTTTGAGAAGCACTAGAACACTATTGCTACGATACGTAGACATCTGCAATCGCCATTTCCTAGCAACCAATAGTCGCATTTACATTCTTTTGAAGTGAATTCGAGGTTTACATGACACTTCGGAATGAATATTATATCATATCACGAAACATAGAAATGAGATGCGATATCGCGTTCTAAGAAGCATTAGAACTCTATTGCTACGATACGTAGGCATCTCCAAACGCTATGCCCTAGCAAGGAATAGTCGCATTTACATACTTTTGATGTGAATACGAGGTATACATGACACTTCGCAATGAATATTATATCTTACAAGGAAACATAGAATTGAGATGCGATATCGCATTTTAAGAAGCATTAGAACTCTTTTGCCTCGACGCGTAGACATCTGCAGACGCTATTTCCTAGCATGGGAGTGTGGCATTTACATTCTTTTGAAGTGAATACGAGGTGTACATGACACTTCGCAATGAATATTGTACCTTATCACGAAACGTAGAAAGGCGTTGCGATATCGCGATTTAAGTAGCATTAGAACTCTATTGCTACGATACGTGGACATCTGAATACGCTATTTCCTAGCATGGAAGTGTCGCACTTACATTCTTTTGATGTGAATACGAGGTGTACATGACACTTCGCAATGAATATTATATCTTATCACGAAACGTAGAAATGAGTTGCGATATCGCAATTTAAGTAGCATTAGAACTCTATTGCTACGATACGTAGACATCTGAAAACGCTATTGCCTAGCAAGGAAGTGTTGCATTTACATTCGTTTGATGTGAATACGAGGTATACATGACACTTCGCAATGAATACTATATCTCATAATGAAACATAGAATTGAGATTCGATATCGCGTTTTAAGAAGCATTAGAATTCTATTGCCTCGACGCGTAGACATCTGCAGACGCTATTTCCTAGCATGGAAGTGTCGCATTTACATTCTTTTGAAGTGAATACGAGGTATACCTGACACTTCGCGATGAATATTATATCTTATCACGAAACATATAAATGAGTTGCGATATCGCGATTAAAGTAGCATTAGAACACTATTGCTACGATACGTAGACATCTGAATACGCTATTGCCCAGCAAGGAAGTGTTGCATTTACATTCGTTTGGAGTGAATACGAGGTATACATGGCACTTCGCAATTAACATTATATCTTATCATGAAGCATTGAAATGAGATGCGATATCGCGATTTGAGAAGCATTAGAACTCTATTGCTACGATACGTAGACATCTGCAAATGCTATTTCCTAGCAAGGAATTGTCGCATTTACATTCTTTTGATGTGAATACGAGGTATACATGACACTTCGCAATGAATATTATATCTTATCATGAAACATAGAATTGAGATGGGATATCGCGTTTTAAGAAGCATTAGAACTCTATTGCCTCGACGCGTAGACATCTGCAGACGTTATTTCCTAGCATGGAAGTGTCGCATTTACATTCTTTTGAAGTGAATACGAGGTGTACATGACACTCCGCAATGAATATTATATCTTATCAGGATACTTAGAAATGAGATGCGATTTCGCGTTTTGAGAAGCATTAGAACTCTATTGCTACGATACGTAGACATCTGCAATCGCTATATCCTAGCAACCCATAGTCGCATTTACATCCTTTTGAAGTGAATTCGAGGTTTACATGACACTTCGGAATGAAAATTATAACATATCACGAAACATGGAAATGAGATGCGATATCGCGATCTAAGAAGAATTAGAACGCTATTGCTACGGTACGTAGACATCTGCGAACGCTATTTCCTAGCAAGCAATAGTCGCATTTACATTCTTTTGAAGTGAATACGAGGTATACATGACACTTCGCAATGAATATTATATCTTAACACGAAACATAGAAATGAGATGCGATATCGCGATTTATGTAGCATTGGAACTCTATTGCCACGATACGTAGACATCTGAATACTCTATTTCCTAGCATGGACGTGTCGCATTTACATTCTTTTGAAGTGAATACGAGGTGTACATGACACTCCGCAATGAATATTATATCTTATCAGGAAACATAGAAATGAGATGCGATATCGCGTTTTGAGAAGCATTAGAACTCTATTGCTACGATACGTAGACATCTGCAATCGCTATTTCCTAGCAACCAATAGTCGCATTTACATTCTTTTGAAGTGAATTCGAGGTTTACATGACACTTCGGAATGAAAATTATATCTTATAATGAAACATAGAATTGAGATGCGATATCGCGTTTTAAGAAACATTGGAACTCTATTGCCTCGACGCGTAGACAGCTGCAGACGCTATTTCCTAGCATGGAAGTGTCGCATTTACATTCTTTTTAAGTGAATACGAGGTGCACATGACACCTCGCAATGAATATTATATCTAATCAGGAAACATAGAAGTGAGATGCTATAACGCGTTTTGAGAAGCGTTAGAAGTCTATTGCTACGATACGTAGACATCTGCAAACGCTATTTCCTAGCAGCCAATAGTCGCATTAACATTCTTTTGAAGTGAGTTGGAGGTTTACATGACACTTCGGAATGAATATTATAACTTATCACGAAACATAGAAATGGGATGCGATATCGCGATCTAAGAAGAATTAGAACGCTATTGCTACGGTACGTAGACATCTGCGAACGCTATTTCCTAGCAAGCAATAGTCGCATTTACATTCTTTTGAAGTGAATACGAGGTATACATGACACTTCGCAATGAATATTATATCTTAACACGAAACATAGAAATGAGATGCTATAACGCGTTTTGAGAAGCATTAGAAGTCTATTGCTACGATACGTAGACATCTGCAAACGCTATTTCCTAGCAACCAATAGTCGCATTAACATTCTTTTGAAGTGAGTTCGAGGTTTACATGACACTTCGGAATGAATATTATAACTTATCACGAAACGTAGAAATGGGATGCGATATCGCGATCTAAGAAGCATTAGAAATCTATTGCTACGATACGTAGGCATCTGCAAACGCTATGCCCTAGCAAGGAATAGTCGCATTTACATTCTTTTGATGTGAATACGAGGTATACATGACACTTCGCAATGAATATTATATCTCATAATGAAACATAGAATTGAGATTCGATATCGCGTTTTAAGAAGCACTAGAACTCTATTGCCTCGACGCGTAGACATCTGCAGACGCTATTTCCTAGCATGGAAGTGTCGCATTTACATTCTTTTGAAGTGAATACGAGGTATACCTGACACTTCGCGATGAATATTATATCTTATCACGAATCATATAAATGAGATGCGATATCGCGATTTAAGTAGCATTAGAACTCTATTGCTACGATACGTAGACATCTGAGTACGCCATTTCCTAGCAAGGAAGTGTCGCATTTACATTCGTTTGGAGGGAATACGAGGTATACATGACACTTCGCAATGAATATTATATCTTATCATGTAACATAGAAGAGAGATGCGATTTCGCGTTTTAAGAAGCATTAGAACTCTATTGCCTCGACGCGTAGACATCTGCAGACGCTATTTCCTAGCATGGACGTGTCGCATTTACATTCTTTTGAAGTGAATACGAGGTATACCTGACACTTCGCGATGAATATTATATCTTATCACGAAACATATAAATGAGATGCGATATCGCGATTTAAGTAGCATTAGAACTCTTTTGCTACGATACGTAGACATCTGAATACGCCATTTCCTAGCAAGGAAGTGTCGCATTTACATTCGTTTGGAGGGAATACGAGGTATACATGACACTTCGCAATGAATATTATATCTTATCATGTAACACAGAAGAGAGATGCGATTTCGCGTTTTAAGAAGCATTAGAACTCTATGGCCTCGATGCGGAGACATCTGCAAACGCTATTTCCTAGCATGGAAGTTTCGCACTTACGTTCTTTTGAAGTGAACACAAGGTATACATGACACTTCGCAATGAACATTATATCTTATCACGAAACATATAAATGAGGTGTCATATCGCGATTTAAGTAGCATCAGAAGGCTATTGCTACGATATGTAGACATCTGCAAACGCTATTTCCTAGCAAGCAATAGTCGCATTTACATTCTTTTGAAGTGAATACGAGGTATACATGACACTTCGCAATGAATATTATATCTTATCATGAAACATAGAAGTGAGATGCGATATCGCGTTTTAAGAAGCATTAGAACTATATTGCCCCGAAGCGTAGACATCTGCAGACGCTATTCCCTAGCATGGATGTATCGCATTTACATTCTTTTGAAGTGAATACGAGGTGTACATGACATTTCGCAATGAATATTATATCATATCACGGAACATGGAAATGAGATGCGATATCGCGTTTTAAGAAGCATTAGAACTCAATGGCCTCGATGCGGAGATATCTGCAAAGGCTATTTCCTAGCATGGAAATGTCACATTTACATTCTTTTGAAGTGAACACGAGGTGTACATGACACCTCGCAATGAATATTATTTCTTATCACGAAACATAGAAATGAGATGCGATATCGAGATTTAAGTAGCATTAGAACTCTATTGCTACGATACGTAGACATCTGAATACGCTATTTCCTAGCAGGGAAGTGTCGCATTTACATTCGTTTGGAGGGAATACGAGGTATACATGACACTTCGCAATGAATATTATATCTTATCATGAAACACAGAAGTGAGATGCGATATCGCGTTTTAAGAAGCATTAGAACTATATTTCCCCGACGCGTAGACATCTGCAGACGCTATTTCCTAGCATGGAAGTATCGCATTTACATTCTTTTGAAGTGAATACGAGGTGTACATGACATTTCGCAATGAATATTATATCATATCACGAAACATGGAAATGAGATGCGATATCGCGTTTTAAGGAGCATTAGAACTCAATGGCCTCGATGCGGAGACATCTGCAAACGCTATTTCCAAGCATGGAAGTGACGCACTTACATTCTTTTGAGGTGAATACGATGTATACATGACACTTCTCAATGAACATTATATCTTATCATGTGTCATAATAGTGAGATGCGATATCGCGTTTTAAGAAGCATTAGAACCCTATTGCCTCGATGCGGAGATATTTGCAAAGGCTATTTCCTAGCATGGAAATGTCACATTTACATTCTTTTGAAGTGAATACGAGGTGTACATGACACCTCGCAATGAATATTATTTCTTATCACGAAACATAGAAATGAGATGCGATATCGAGATTTAAGTAGCATTAGAACACTATTGCTACGATACGTAGACATCTGAATACGCTATTTCCTAGCAGGGAAGTGTCGCATTTACATTCGTTTGGAGTGAATACGAGGTATACATGACACTTCGCAATGAATATTATATCTTATCAGGAAACATAGAAATGAGATGCGATATCGCGTTTTGAGAAGCATTAGAACTCTATTGATACGATACGTAGACATCTGCAATCGCTATTTCCTAGCAACCAATAGTCGCATTTACATTCCTTTGAAATGAATTCGAGTTTTACATGTCACTTCGGAATGAATATTATAACTTATCACGAAACATAGAAATGAGATGCGATATCGCGATCTAAGAAGCATTGGAACTCTATTGCTATGATACGTAGGCATCTGCAAACGCTATGCCCTAGCAAGGAATAGTCGCATTTACATTCTTTTGATGTGAATACGAGGTATACATGACACTTCGCAATGAATATTATATCTTATAATGAAACATAGAATTGAGATGCGATATCGCGTTTTAAGAAGCATTAGAATTCTATTGCCTCGACGCGTAGACATCTGCAGACGCTATTTCCTAGCATGGAAGTGTCGCATTTACATTCTTTTGAAGTGAATACGAGGTATACCTGACACTTCGCGATGAATATTATATCTTATCACGAAACATATAAATGAGATGCGATATCGCGATTTAAGTAGCATTAGAACTCTATTGCTACGATACGTAGACATCTGAATACGCCATTTCCTAGCAAGCAAGTGTCGCATTTACATTCGTTTGGAGGGAATACGAGGTATACATGACAGTTCGCAATGAATACTATATCTTATCATGTAACATAGAAGAGGGATGCGATTTCGCGTTTTAAGAAGCATTAGAACTCTATGGCCTCGATGCGGAGACATCTGCAAACGCTATTTCCTAGCATGGAAGTGTCGCACTTACGTTCTTTTGATGTGAATATGAGGTATACATGACACTTCGCAATGAACATTATATCTTATCACGAAACATAAAAATGAGGTGTCATATCGCGATTTAAGTAGCATCAGAAGGCTATTGCTACGATATGTGGACATCTGCAAACGCTATTTCCTAGCAAGCAATAGTCGCATTTACATTCTTTTGAAGTGAATACGAGGTATACATTACACTTCGCAATGAATATTATATCTTATCATGAAACATAGAAGTGAGATGCGATATCGCGTTTTAAGAAGCATTAGAACTATATTTCCCCGACGCGTAGACATCTGCAGACGCTATTTGCTAGCATGGAAGTGTCGCATTTAAATTCTTTTGAAGTGAATACGAGGTGTACAGGACACTTCGCGATGAATATTATATCTTATCACGAAACATATAAATGAGATGCGATATCGCGATTTAAGTAGCATTAGAACTCTATTGCTACGATACCTAGATATCTGCAAATGCTATTTCCTAGCAAGGAATAGTCGCATTTACATTCTTTTGAAGTGAATACGAGGTATACATGACACTTCGCAATGAATATTATATCTTATCATGAAACATAGAAGTGAGATGCGATATCGCGTTTTAAGAAGCATTAGAACTCTATTGCCTCGACGCGTAGACATCTGCAGACGCTATTTGCAAGCATGGAAGTGTCGCATTTAAATTCTTTTGAAGTGAATACGAGGTGTACAGGACACTTCGCGATGAATATTATATCTTATCACGAAACATATAAATGAGATGCGATATCGCGATTTAAGTAGCATTAGAACTCTATTGCTACGATACGTAGACATCTGAATACGCCATTTCCTAGGAAGGAAGTGTCGCATTTACATTCGTTTGGAGGGAATACGAGGTATACATGACACTTCGCAATGAATATTATATCTTATCATGTAACATAGAAGAGAGATGCGATTTCGCGTTTTAAGAAGCATTAGAACTCTATGGCCTCGTTGCGGAGACATCTGCAAACGCTATTTCCTAGCATGGAAGTGTCGCACTTACATTCTTTTGAAGTGAATACGAGGTATACATGATACTTCGCAATGAATATTATATCTTATCACGAAACATATAAATGAGGTGTCATATCGCGATTTAAGTAGCATCAGAAGGCTATTGCTACGATATGTAGACATCTGCAAACGCTATTTCCTAGCAAGCAATAGTCGCATTTACATTCTTTTGAAGTGAATACGAGGTATACATGACACTTCGCAATGAATATTATATCTTATCATGAAACATAGAAGTGAGATGCGATATCGCGTTTTAAGAAGCATTAGAACTATATTGCCCCGACGCGTAGACATCTGCAGACGCTATTTCCTAGCATGGAAGTATCGCATTTACATTCTTTTGAAGTGAATACGAGGTGTACATGACATTTCGCAATGAATATTATATCATATCACGAAACATGGAAATGAGATGCGATATCGCGTTTTAAGAAGCATTAGAACTCAATGGCCTCGATGCGGAGACATCTGCAAACGCTATTTCCATGCATGGAAGTGTCGCACTTACATTCTTTTGAGGTGAATACGATGTATACATAACACTTCTCAATGAACATTATATCTTATCATGTGTCATAATAGTGAGATGCGATATCGCGTTTTAAGAAGCATTAGAACCCTATTGCCTCGATGCGGAGATATTTGCAAAGGCTATTTCCTAGCATGGAAATGTCACATTTACATTCTTTTGAAGTGAATACGAGGTGTACATGACACCTCGCAATGAATATTATTTCTTATCACGAAACATAGAAATGAGATGCGATATCGAGATTTAAGTAGCATTAGAACACTATTGCTACGATACGTAGACATCTGAATACGCTATTTCCTAGCAGGGAAGTGTCGCATTTACATTCGTTTGGAGTGAATACGAGGTATACATGACACTTCGCAATGAATATTATATCTTATCAGGAAACATAGAAATGAGATGCGATATCGCGTTTTGAGAAGCATTAGAACTCTATTGATACGATACGTAGACATCTGCAATCGCTATTTCCTAGCAACCAATAGTCGCATTTACATTCCTTTGAAATGAATTCGAGTTTTACATGTCACTTCGGAATGAATATTATAACTTATCACGAAACATAGAAATGAGATGCGATATCGCGATCTAAGAAGCATTGGAACTCTATTGCTACGATACGTAGGCATCTGCAAACGCTATGCCCTAGCAAGGAATAGTCGCATTTACATTCTTTTGATGTGAATACGAGGTATACATGACACTTCGCAATGAATATTATATCTTATAATGAAACATAGAATTGAGATGCGATATCGCGTTTTAAGAAGCATTAGAATTCTATTGCCTCGACGCGTAGACATCTGCAGACGCTATTTCCTAGCATGGAAGTGTCGCATTTACATTCTTTTGAAGTGAATACGAGGTATACCTGACACTTCGCGATGAATATTATATCTTATCACGAAACATATAAATGAGATGCGATATCGCGATTTAAGTAGCATTAGAACTCTATTGCTACGATACGTAGACATCTGAATACGCTATTTCCTAGCAGGGAAGTGTCGCATTTACATTCGTTTGGAGGGAATACGAGGTATACATGACACTTCGCAATGAATATTATATCTTATCATGAAACACAGAAGTGAGATGCGATATCGCGTTTTAAGAAGCATTAGAACTATATTTCCCCGACGCGTAGACATCTGCAGACGCTATTTCCTAGCATGGAAGTATAGCATTTACATTCTTTTGAAGTGAATACGAGGTGTACATGACATTTCGCAATGAATATTATATCATATCACGAAACATGGAAATGAGATGCGATATCGCGTTTTAAGAAGCATTAGAACTCAATGGCCTCGATGCGGAGACATCTGCAAACGCTATTTCCATGCATGGAAGTGTCGCACTTACATTCTTTTGAGGTGAATACGATGTATACATGACACTTCTCAATGAACATTATATCTTATCATGTATCATAAATGTGAGATGCGATATCGCGTTTTAAGAAGCATTAGAACCCTATTGCCTCGTTGCGGAGATATCTGCAAAGGCTATTTCCTAGCATGGAAGTGTCGCATTTACATTCTTTTGAAGTGAATACGAGGTGTACATGACAATCCGCAATGAATATTATATCTTATCAGGAAACTTAGAAATGAGATGCGATATCGCGTTTTGAGAAGCATTAGAACACTATTGCTACGATACGTAGACATCTGCAATCGCTATTTCCTAGCAACCAATAGTCGCATTTACATTCTTTTGAAGTGAATTCGAGGTATACATGACACTTCGCAATGAATATTATATCTTATAATGAAACATAGAATTGAGATTCGATATCGCGTTTTAAGAAGCATGAGAACTCTATTGATACGAAACGTAGACATCTGCAATCGCTATTTCTTCGCATGGAAGTGTCGCATTTACATTCTTTTGAAGTGAATACGAGGTATACATGACACTTCGCGATGAATATTGTATCTTATCACGAAAAATATAAATGAGATGCGATATCGCGATTTAAGTAGCATTAGAACTCTATTGCTACGATACGTAGGCATCTGAATACGCCATTTCCTAGCAAGGAAGTGTCGCATTTACATTCGTTTGGAGGGAATACGAGGTATACATGACACTTCGCAATGAATATTATATCTTATCACGAAACATACAAATGAGATGCGAAATCGCGATTTAAGTAGCATTAGAACTCTATTGCCTCGACGCGTAGACATCTGCAGACGCTATTTCCTAGCATGGAAGTGTCGCATTTACATTCTTTTGAAGTGAATACGAGGTATACCTGACACTTCGCGATGAATATTATATCTTATCACGAATCATATAAATGAGATGCGATATCGCGATTTAAGTAGCATTAAAACTCTATTGCTACGATACGTAGACATCTGAGTACGCCATTTCCTAGCAAGGAAGTGTCGCATTCACATTCTTTTGAAGTGACTACGAGGTATACCTGACACTTCGCGATGAATATTATATCTTATTACGAAACATAGAAATGAGATGCGATATCGAGATTTAAGTAGCATTAGAACTCTATTGCTACGATACGTAGACATCTGAATACGCTATTTCCCAGCAAGGAAGTGTCGCATTTACATTCGTTTGGAGTGAATACGAGGTATACATGACACTTCGCAATGTATATTATATCTTATAATGAAACATAGAATTGAGATGCTAAATAGCCTTTTAAGAAGCATTAGAACTCTATTGCCACGACGCGTAGACATCTGCATACGCTATTTGCTAGCATGGAAGTGTCGCATTTACATTCTTTTGAAGTGAATACGAGGTATACCTGACACTTCGCGATGAATATTATATCTTATCACGAAACATATAAATGAGATGCGATATCGCGATTTAAGTAGCATTAGAACTCTATTGCTACGATACGTAGACATCTGAATACGCCATTTCCTAGCAAGGAAGTGTCGCATTTACATTCGTTCGGAGGGAATACGAGGTATACATGACACTTCGCAATGAATATTATATCTTATCATGTAACATAGAAGAGAGATGCGATTTCGCGTTTTAAGAGGCATTAGAACTCTATGGCCTCGATGCGGAGACATCTGCAAACGCTATTTCCTAGCATGGAAGTGTCGCACTTACATTCTTTTGAAGTGAATACGAGGTATACATGATACTTCGCAATGAATATTATATCTTATCACGAAGCATATAAATGAGATGCGATATCGCGATTTAAGTAGCATTAGAACACTATTGCTACGATACGTAGACATCTGCGAACGCTATTTCCTAGGGTGGAAACGTCGCATTTACATTGTTTTGAAGTAAATACGAGGTATACATGACACTTCGCAATGAATATTATATCTTATCATGAAACATAGAAGTGAGATGCGATATCGCGTTTTAAGAAGCATTAGAACTATATTGCCCCGAAGCGTAGACATCTGCAGACGCTATTCCCTAGCATGGATGTATCGCATTTACATTCTTTTGAAGTGAATACGAGGTGTACATGACATTTCGCAATGAATATTATATCATATCACGGAACATGGAAATGAGATGCGATATCGCGTTTTAAGAAGCATTAGAACTCAATGGCCTCGATGCGGAGATATCTGCAAAGGCTATTTCCTAGCATGGAAATGTCACATTTACATTCTTTTGAAGTGAACACGAGGTGTACATGACACCTCGCAATGAATATTATTTCTTATCACGAAACATAGAAATGAGATGCGATATCGAGATTTAAGTAGCATTAGAACTCTATTGCTACGATACGTAGACATCTGAATACGCTATTTCCTAGCAGGGAAGTGTCGCATTTACATTCGTTTGGAGGGAATACGAGGTATACATGACACTTCGCAATGAATATTATATCTTATCATGAAACACAGAAGTGAGATGCGATATCGCGTTTTAAGAAGCATTAGAACTATATTTCCCCGACGCGTAGACATCTGCAGACGCTATTTCCTAGCATGGAAGTATCGCATTTACATTCTTTTGAAGTGAATACGAGGTGTACATGACATTTCGCAATGAATATTATATCATATCACGAAACATGGAAATGAGATGCGATATCGCGTTTTAAGGAGCATTAGAACTCAATGGCCTCGATGCGGAGACATCTGCAAACGCTATTTCCAAGCATGGAAGTGACGCACTTACATTCTTTTGAGGTGAATACGATGTATACATGACACTTCTCAATGAACATTATATCTTATCATGTGTCATAATAGTGAGATGCGATATCGCGTTTTAAGAAGCATTAGAACCCTATTGCCTCGATGCGGAGATATTTGCAAAGGCTATTTCCTAGCATGGAAATGTCACATTTACATTCTTTTGAAGTGAATACGAGGTGTACATGACACCTCGCAATGAATATTATTTCTTATCACGAAACATAGAAATGAGATGCGATATCGAGATTTAAGAAGCATTGGAACTCTATTGCTACGATACGTAGGCATCTGCAAACGCTATGCCCTAGCAAGGAATAGTCGCATTTACATTCTTTTGATGTGAATACGAGGTATACATGACACTTCGCAATGAATATTATATCTTATAATGAAACATAGAATTGAGATGCGATATCGCGTTTTAAGAAGCATTAGAATTCTATTGCCTCGACGCGTAGACATCTGCAGACGCTATTTCCTAGCATGGAAGTGTCGCATTTACATTCTTTTGAAGTGAATACGAGGTATACCTGACACTTCGCGATGAATATTATATCTTATCACGAAACATATAAATGAGATGCGATATCGCGATTTAAGTAGCATTAGAACTCTATTGCTACGATACGTAGACATCTGAATACGCCATTTCCTAGCAAGCAAGTGTCGCATTTACATTCGTTTGGAGGGAATACGAGATATACATGACAGTTCGCAATGAATACTATATCTTATCATGTAACATAGAAGAGGGATGCGATTTCGCGTTTTAAGAAGCATTAGAACTCTATGGCCTCGATGCGGAGACATCTGCAAACGCTATTTCCTAGCATGGAAGTGTCGCACTTACGTTCTTTTGATGTGAATATGAGGTATACATGACACTTCGCAATGAACATTATATCTTATCACGAAACATAAAAATGAGGTGTCATATCGCGATTTAAGTAGCATCAGAAGGCTATTGCTACGATATGTGGACATCTGCAAACGCTATTTCCTAGCAAGCAATAGTCGCATTTACATTCTTTTGAAGTGAATACGAGGTATACATTACACTTCGCAATGAATATTATATCTTATCATGAAACATAGAAGTGAGATGCGATATCGCGTTTTAAGAAGCATTAGAACTCTATTGCCACGACGCGTAGACATCTGCAGACGCTATTTGCTAGCATGGAAGTGTCGCATTTAAATTCTTTTGAAGTGAATACGAGGTGTACAGGACACTTCGCGATGAATATTATATCTTATCACGAAACATATATATGAGATGCGATATCGCGATTTAAGTAGCATTAGAACTCTATTGCTACGATACCTAGATATCTGCAAATGCTATTTCCTAGCAAGGAATAGTCGCATTTACATTCTTTTGAAGTGAATACGAGGTATACATGACACTTCGCAATGAATATTATATCTTATCATGAAACATAGAAGTGAGATGCGATATCGCGTTTTAAGAAGCATTAGAACTCTATTGCCTCGACGCGTAGACATCTGCAGACGCTATTTGCAAGCATGGAAGTGTCGCATTTAAATTCTTTTGAAGTGAATACGAGGTGTACAGGACACTTCGCGATGAATATTATATCTTATCACGAAACATATAAATGAGATGCGATATCGCGATTTAAGTAGCATTAGAACTCTATTGCTACGATACGTAGACATCTGAATACGCCATTTCCTAGGAAGGAAGTGTCGCATTTACATTCGTTTGGAGGGAATACGAGGTATACATGACACTTCGCAATGAATATTATATCTTATCATGTAACATAGAAGAGAGATGCGATTTCGCGTTTTAAGAAGCATTAGAACTCTATGGCCTCGATGCGGAGACATCTGCAAACGCTATTTCCTAGCATGGAAGTGTCGCACTTACATTCTTTTGAAGTGAATACGAGGTATACATGATACTTCGCAATGAATATTATATCTTATCACGAAACATATAAATGAGGTGTCATATCGCGATTTAAGTAGCATCAGAAGGCTATTGCTACGATATGTAGACATCTGCAAACGCTATTTCCTAGCAAGCAATAGTCGCATTTACATTCTTTTGAAGTGAATACGAGGTATACATGACACTTCGCAATGAATATTATATCTTATCATGAAACATAGAAGTGAGATGCGATATCGCGTTTTAAGAAGCATTAGAACTATATTGCCCCGACGCGTAGACATCTGCAGACGCTATTTCCTAGCATGGAAGTATCGCATTTACATTCTTTTGAAGTGAATACGAGGTGTACATGACATTTCGCAATGAATATTATATCATATCACGAAACATGGAAATGAGATGCGATATCGCGTTTTAAGAAGCATTAGAACTCAATGGCCTCGATGCGGAGACATCTGCAAACGCTATTTCCATGCATGGAAGTGTCGCACTTACATTCTTTTGAGGTGAATACGATGTATACATGACACTTCTCAATGAACATTATATCTTATCATGTATCATAAATGTGAGATGCGATATCGCGTTTTAAGAAGCATTAGAACCCTATTGCCTCGTTGCGGAGATATCTGCAAAGGCTATTTCCTAGCATGGAAGTGTCGCATTTACATTCTTTTGAAGTGAATACGAGGTGTACATGACAATCCGCAATGAATATTATATCTTATCAGGAAACTTAGAAATGAGATGCGATATCGCGTTTTGAGAAGCATTAGAACACTATTGCTACGATACGTAGACATCTGCAATCGCTATTTCCTAGCAACCAATAGTCGCATTTACATTCTTTTGAAGTGAATTCGAGGTATACATGACACTTCGCAATGAATATTATATCTTATAATGAAACATAGAATTGAGATTCGATATCGCGTTTTAAGAAGCATGAGAACTCTATTGATACGAAACGTAGACATCTGCAATCGCTATTTCTTCGCATGGAAGTGTCGCATTTACATTCTTTTGAAGTGAATACGAGGTATACATGACACTTCGCGATGAATATTGTATCTTATCACGAAAAATATAAATGAGATGCGATATCGCGATTTAAGTAGCATTAGAACTCTATTGCTACGATACGTAGGCATCTGAATACGCCATTTCCTAGCAAGGAAGTGTCGCATTTACATTCGTTTGGAGGGAATACGAGGTATACATGACACTTCGCAATGAATATTATATCTTATCACGAAACATACAAATGAGATGCGAAATCGCGATTTAAGTAGCATTAGAACTCTATTGCCTCGACGCGTAGACATCTGCAGACGCTGTTTCCTAGCATGGAAGTGTCGCATTTACATTCTTTTGAAGTGAATACGAGGTATACCTGACACTTCGCGATGAATATTATATCTTATCACGAATCATATAAATGAGATGCGATATCGCGATTTAAGTAGCATTAAAACTCTATTGCTACGATACGTAGACATCTGAGTACGCCATTTCCTAGCAAGGAAGTGTCGCATTTACATTCTTTTGAAGTGACTACGAGGTATACCTGACACTTCGCGATGAATATTATATCTTATTACGAAACATAGAAATGAGATGCGATATCGAGATTTAAGTAGCATTAGAACTCTATTGCTACGATACGTAGACATCTGAATACGCTATTTCCCAGCAAGGAAGTGTCGCATTTACATTCGTTTGGAGTGAATACGAGGTATACATGACACTTCGCAATGTATATTATATCTTATAATGAAACATAGAATTGAGATGCTAAATAGCCTTTTAAGAAGCATTAGAACTCTATTGCCACGACGCGTAGACATCTGCATACGCTATTTGCTAGCATGGAAGTGTCGCATTTACATTCTTTTGAAGTGAATACGAGGTATACCTGACACTTCGCGATGAATATTATATCTTATCACGAAACATATAAATGAGATGCGATATCGCGATTTAAGTAGCATTAGAACTCTATTGCTACGATACGTAGACATCTGAATACGCCATTTCCTAGCAAGGAAGTGTCGCATTTACATTCGTTCGGAGGGAATACGAGGTATACATGACACTTCGCAATGAATATTATATCTTATCATGTAACATAGAAGAGAGATGCGATTTCGCGTTTTAAGAAGCATTAGAACTCTATGGCCTCGATGCGGAGACATCTGCAAACGCTATTTCCTAGCATGGAAGTGTCGCACTTACATTCTTTTGAAGTGAATACGAGGTATACATGATACTTCGCAATGAATATTATATCTTATCACGAAGCATATAAATGAGATGCGATATCGCGATTTAAGTAGCATTAGAACACTATTGCTACGATACGTAGACATCTGCGAACGCTATTTCCTAGGGTGGAAACGTCGCATTTACATTGTTTTGAAGTAAATACGAGGTACACATGACACTTCGCAATGAATATTATATCTTATCATGAAACATAGAAGTGAGATGCGATATCGCGTTTTAAGAAGCATTAGAACTCTATTGCCTCGACGCGTAGACATCTGCAAGCGCTATTTGCAAGCATGGAAGTGTTGCATTTAAATTCTTTTGAAGTGAATACGAGGTGTACAGGACACTTCGCGATGAATATTATATCTTATCACGAAACATATAAATGAGATGCGATATCGCGATTTAAGTAGCATTAGAACTCTATTGCTACGATACGTAGACATCTGAATACGCCATTTCCTAGGAAGGAAGTGTCGCATTTACATTCGTTTGGAGGGAATACGAGGTATACATGACACTTCGCAATGAATATTATATCTTATCATGTAACATAGAAGAGAGATGCGATTTCGCGTTTTAAGAAGCATTAGAACTCTATGGCCTCGATGCGGAGACATCTGCAAACGCTATTTCCTAGCATGGAAGTGTCGCACTTACATTCTTTTGAAGTGAATACGAGGTATACATGATACTTCGCAATGAATATTATATCTTATCACGAAACATATAAATGAGGTGTCATATCGCGATTTAAGTAGCATCAGAAGGCTATTGCTACGATATGTAGACATCTGCAAACGCTATTTCCTAGCAAGCAATAGTCGCATTTACATTCTTTTGAAGTGAATACGAGGTATACATGACACTTCGCAATGAATATTATATCTTATCATGAAACATAGAAGTGAGATGCGATATCGCGTTTTAAGAAGCATTAGAACTATATTGCCCCGACGCGTATACATCTGCAGACGCTATTTCCTAGCATGGAAGTATCGCATTTACATTCTTTTGAAGTGAATACGAGGTGTACATGACATTTCGCAATGAATATTATATCATATCACGAAACATGGAAATGAGATGCGATATCGCGTTTTAAGAAGCATTAGAACTCAATGGCCTCGATGCGGAGACATCTGCAAACGCTATTTCCATGCATGGAAGTGTCGCACTTACATTCTTTTGAGGTGAATACGATGTATACATGACACTTCTCAATGAACATTATATCTTATCATGTATCATAAATGTGAGATGCGATATCGCGTTTTAAGAAGCATTAGAACCCTATTGCCTCGTTGCGGAGATATCTGCAAAGGCTATTTCCTAGCATGGAAGTGTCGCATTTACATTCTTTTGAAGTGAATACGAGGTGTACATGACAATCCGCAATGAATATTATATCTTATCAGGAAACTTAGAAATGAGATGCGATATCGCGTTTTGAGAAGCATTAGAACACTATTGCTACGATACGTAGACATCTGCAATCGCTATTTCCTAGCAACCAATAGTCGCATTTACATTCTTTTGAAGTGAATTCGAGGTATACATGACACTTCGCAATGAATATTATATCTTATAATGAAACATAGAATTGAGATTCGATATCGCGTTTTAAGAAGCATGAGAACTCTATTGATACGAAACGTAGACATCTGCAATCGCTATTTCTTCGCATGGAAGTGTCGCATTTACATTCTTTTGAAGTGAATACGAGGTATACATGACACTTCGCGATGAATATTGTATCTTATCACGAAACATATAAATGAGATGCGATATCGCGATTTAAGTAGCATTAGAACTCTATTGCTACGATACGTAGGCATCTGAATACGCCATTTCCTAGCAAGGAAGTGTCGCATTTACATTCGTTTGGAGGGAATACGAGGTATACATGACACTTCGCAATGAATATTATATCTTATCATGTAACAAAAAAGAGAGATGCGATTTCGCGTTTTAAGAAGCATTAGAACTCTATTGCTACCATACGTAGACATCTGAATATGCTATTTCCTAGCAGGGAAGTGTCGCATTTACATTCGTTTGGAGGGAATACGAGGTATAGATGACACTTCGCAATGAATATTATATCTTATAATGAAACATAGAATTGAGATTCGATATCGCGTTTTAAGAAGCATTAGAACTCTATTGCCTCGACGCGTAGACATCTGCAGACGCTATTTCCTAGCATGGAAGTGTCGCATTTACATTCTTTTGAAGTGAATACGAGGTATACCTTACACTTCGCGATGAATATTATATCTCATCACGAAACATATAAATGAGATGCGATATCGCGATTTAAGTAACATTAAAACTCTATTGCTACGATACGTAGACATCTGAATACGCCATTTGCTATCAAGGAAGTGTCGCATTTACATTCGTTTGGAGGGAATACGAGGTATACATGACACTTCGCAATGAATATTATATCTTATCATGTAACAAAAAAGAGAGATGCGATTTCGCGTTTTAAGAAGCATTAGAACTCTATTGCTACCATGCGTAGACATCTGAATACGCTATTTCCTAGCAGGGAAGTGTCGCATTTACATTCGTTTGGAGGGAATACGAGGTATACATGACAATTCGCAATGAATATTATATCTTATAATGAAACATAGAATTGAGATTCGATATCGCGTTTTAAGAAGCATTAGAACTCTATTGCCTCGACGCGTAGACATCTGCAGACGCTATTTCCTAGCATGGAAGTGTCGCATTTACATTCTTTTGAAGTGAATACGAGGTATACCTGACACTTCGCGATGAATATTATATCTTATCACGAAACATATAAATGAGATGCGATATCGCGATTTAAGTAGCATTAGAACTCTATTGCTACGATACGTAGACATCTGAATACGCCATTTCCTAGCAAGGAAGTGTCGCATTTACATTCGTTTGGAGGGAATACGAGGTATACATGACACTTCTTAATGAATATTATATCTTATCATGTAACATAGAAGAGAGATGCGATTTCGCGTTTTAAGAAGCATTAGAACTCTATGGCCTCGATGCGGAGACATCTGCAAACGCTATTTCCTAGCATGGAAGTGTCGCACTTACATTCTTTTGAAGTGAATACGAGGTATACATGATACTTCGCAATGAATATTATATCTTATCACGAAGCATATAAATGAGATGCGATATCGCGATTTAAGTAGCATTAGAACACTATTGCTACGATACGTAGACATCTGCGAACGCTATTTCCTAGCATGGAAGTGTCGCATTTACATTCTTTTGAAGGGAATACGATGTATACCTGACACTTCGCGATGAATATTATATCTTATCACGAAACATATAAATGAGATGCGATATCGCGATTTAAGTAGCATTAGAACTCTATTGCTACGATACGTAGACATCTGAATACGCCATTTCCTAGCAAGGAAGTGTCGCATCTACATTCGTTTGGAGGGAGTACGAGGTATACATGACACTTCGCAATGTATACTATATCTTATCATGTAACATAGAAGAGAGATGCAATAACGCGTTTTGAAAAGGATTATAACTCTACGGCCTCGATGCGGAGACATCTGCAAACGCTATTTCCTAGCATGGAAGTGTCGCACTTACATTCTTTTGAAGTGAATACGAGGTATACATGACACTTCGCAATGAATATTATATCTTATTACGAAAGATATATATGAGTTGCGATATCGCGACTTAAGTAGCATTAGAACTCTATTTCTACGATAAGTAGACATCTGCAAACCCTATTTCCTAGCAAGCAGTAGTCGCATTTACTTTCTTTTGAATTGAATACGAGGTGTACATGACACTTCGCAATGAATATTATATCTTATCACGAAACATAGAAATGAGATGTGTTATCGCGATTTAAGTAGCATTAGAACCCTTTTGCTACGATAGGTAGACATTTGAATACGCTATTTCCTAGCAAGGAAGTGGCGCATTTACATTCGTTTGGAGAGAGGACGAGGTATACATGACACTTCGAAATGAATATTATATCTTATCATGAAACATAGAAGAGAGATGTGATATCGCGTTTTGAGAAGCATTAGAACTCTACTGCTACGATACATAGATATCTGGAATCGCTATTTCCTAGCAAGGAAGTACCGCATTTACATTCTTTTGATGTGAATACGAAGTATACACGACACATCGCAATGAATATTATATATTATCCTGAAACATAGAAATGAGATGCGATATCCCGTTTGAAGGAGCATTAGAACACTATTGCTTCGATACGTAGACATCTGCAAACGCTATTTCCTAGCATGGAAGTGTCGCACTTACATTCTTTGGTAGTGAATACGTGGTATACATGACACTTCGCAATGAATATTATATCTTATTACGAAAAATATATATGAGTTGTGATATCACGAATTAAGTAGCATTACAACTCTATTGCTACGATACGTAGACATCTGCAAACGCTATTTCGTAGCAAGCAATAGTCGCATTTACATTCTTTTATAGTGAATACGAGGAGTACATAACACTTCGCAACGAATCTTATATCTTATCATGAGGCATAGAAATGAGACGCGATATCGCGTTTTAAGAAGCATTAGAGATCTATTGCTGCGATACGTAGACATCTGCAAACGCTATTTCGTAGCAAGTAAAAGTCGCATTTACATTCTTTTGGAGTGATTACGAGGTATACATGACACTTCGCAATGAATATTATATCTTATCACGAAACATACAAATGAGATGCGATATCGCGATTTAAGTAGCATTAGAACACTATTGCTACGATACGTAGACATCTGCAAACTCTATTTCCTAGCAGGCAATAGCCGCATTGACATACTTTTGAATTGAATACGAGGTATACATGACACTTCGCAATGAATATTATATCTTATCATGAAACATAGAAGAGACATGCGATATCGCGTTGTAAGAAGCATTAGAACTCTATGGCCTCGATGCGCGGACATCTGGAAACGCTATTTCCTAGCATGGAAGTGTTGCACTTACATTCTTTTGAAGTGAATACGAGGTATACATGACACTTCGCAGTAAATATTATTTGTTATCACGAAACATATAGATGAGATGCGATATCGCGATTTAAGTAGCATTAGAACTTTATTGCTACGATACGTAGGCATCTGCAAACGCTATTTCCTAGCAAGCAATAGTCGCATTTACATTCTTTTTAAGTGAATACGAAGTGTACATGACACTTCGCAATGAATATTATATCTTATCACGAAACATAGAAATGAGATGTGTTATCGCGATTTAAGTAGCATTAGAACCCTTTTGCTACGATAGGTAGACATCTGAATACGCTATTTCCTAGCAAGGAAGTGTCGCATTTACATTCGTTTGGAGAGAAGACGAGGTATACATGACACTTCGCAATGAATATTATATCTTATCATGAAACACAGAAGAGAGATGTGATATCGCGTTTGAAGAAGCATTAGAACTCTACTGCTACGATACATAGATATCTGGAATCGCTATTTCCTAGCAAGGAAGTACCGCATTTACATTCTTTTGATGTGAATACGAAGTATACACGACACATCGCAATGAATATTATATATTATCCTGAAACATAGAAATGAGATGCGATATCCCGTTTGATGGAGCATTAGAACTCTATTGCCTCGACGAGTGGAGATTTGCAGACGCTATTTCCTAGCATGGAAGTGTCGCACTTACATTCTTCTGAAGTGAATACGTGGTATACATAACACTTCGCAATGAATACTATATCTTATCACGAAACACATAAGTGAGATGTGATATCGCGATCTATGTAGCATTAGAACGCTATTGCTACGATACGTAGACATCTGCAAACGCTATTTCCTAGCAAGCAATAGTCGCATTTACATTCTTTTGAAGTGTATGCGAGGTATACATGACACTTAGCAATGAATATTATATCTTACCATGAAACATAGAAGTGAGTTGCGATGTCGCGTTTTAACAAGCAATAGAACTCTATTGCTACGATACGTAGACACCTGCAGACGCTAATTCCTAGCAGGGAAGTGTCGCATTTACATTCTTTTGAAGTGAATGCGGGGTATATATAACATTGCACAATGAATATTATATGTTATCATGGAACATAGAAATGAGATGCGATATCGCGATTTACGATGCATTAGAACTCTATTGCTACGATACATAGACATCTGGAAACGTAGTTTCCTAGAAATGAAATGTCGCATTTACATTCAATCCGTTTTAAGAAGCATTTGAACCCTATTTCTTCGATACGTAGACATCTGTCAACGCTATTTCCTAGAAAGGAAGTGTGGCATTTACATTCATCTGAGGTGCAAGACGAGGAATACATAGCACTTCGCAATGAATGTTATGGGTTATCATGAAACATTGAAGTGAGATGCGATATCCTGTTCTAAGAAGTATTATAACTCTATTGCTTCGACACGTAGACATCTGCAAACGCTATAGCCTAGCAAGGAAGTGTCG
Source organism: Xylocopa sonorina (assembly GCF_050948175.1). Taxonomy (NCBI): domain Eukaryota; kingdom Metazoa; phylum Arthropoda; class Insecta; order Hymenoptera; family Apidae; genus Xylocopa; species Xylocopa sonorina. The sequence goes on along the minus strand of NW_027490381.1, from coordinate 364,296 downwards.
CATTTACATTCTTTTGAAGTGAATACGAGGTATGCATGACACTTCGCAATGAACATTATATCTTATCATGTACCATAGAAGTGAGATGCGATATCGCGTTTTACGAAGCATTAGTTCCCTATTGCCTCGATGCGCAGATATCTGCAAACGCTATTTCCTAGCAAGGAAGTGTCGCATTTACATTTGTTTGGAGTGAATACGAGGTATACATGACACTTCGCAATGAATATAATATCTTATCATGAAGCATAGAAATGAGATGCGATATCGCGTTTTGAGAAGCATTAGAACCCTATTGCTACGATACGTAGTCATCTGCAAACGCTATTTCCTAGCAAGGAAGATTCGCATTTACATTCTTTTGAAGTGAATACGAGGTACACATGACACTTCGCAATGAACATTGTATCTTATCACGTAACATAGAAGTGAGATGCGATATCGCGATCTAAGAAGCATTAGAACTCTATTACTACGATACGTTGGCATCTGCAAACGCTATTTCCTACCAAGGAATAGTCGGATTTACATTCTTTTGAAGTGAATACGAGGTATACATAACACTTCGCAATGAATATTATATCTTATCATGTAACATAGAAGTGAGATGCGATATCGCGTTTTAAGAAGCATTAGGTCCCTATTGCCTCGATGCGCAGATATCTGCAAACGCTATTTCCTAGCAAGGAAGATTCGCATTTCCATTCTTTTGAAGTGAATACGAGGTATATTGAAATTTCGCATTGGATATTATATCTTATCATGAAACATAGAAATGTGATGCGATATCGCGATTGAAAAAGCATTAGAACTCCATTGCTACGATATGTAAACATCTGCAAACGCCATTTAATATCTAGGAAGCTTCGCATTTACATTTATTTGAAGTGTACACGAGGAGTACATAACACTTCGCAACGAATCTTATATCTTATCATGAGGCATAGAAATGAGACGCGATATCGCGTTTTAAGAAGCATTAGAGCTCTATTGCTTCGATACGTAGACATCTGCAATTGCTATTTCCTGTCATGGAAGTGTCGCATTTACATTCTCTTGAAGTGAATACGAGGTATACATGACACTTCGCAATGAATATTATATCTTCTCATGAAACATAGAAATGAGATGCGATGTCTCGTGTCAAGAAGTATTAGAACTCTATTGCTAATATACGTAGACATCTGCAAACTCTATTTCCTAGCAAGGAAGTGTCGCATTTACATTCTTTTGAAATGAATACGAGGTATACATGACACTTCGCAATGGATATTATATCTTATTATGAAACATTGAAATGGAACGCGATATCGCGCTTTAAGAAGCATTAGTACTCTATTGCTACGATACGTAGATGTCTGGAGACGCTATTTGCTAGCAAGGAAATGTCGCATTTACATTCTTTTGAAGTGAATACGAGGTATACATAACATTACACAATGAATATTACATCTTATTGCGAAACATTGAAATGAGATAAGATATCGCGATTTAAGAAGCATTAGTACTCTATTGCTACGATACGTAGACATTTGAAAAGCTATTTCCTAGCATGGAAGTGTCGCATTTACATTCTTTTGAACTGAATACGAGGTATGCATAACACTCCACAATGAATATTATATCTTATCATGAAACATAGAAATGAGGAGCTATATTGCGTTTTAAGTAGCATTAGATCTCTATTGCTAATATACGTAGAAATATGCAATCGCTATTTCCTAGCATGTAAGTGTCGCATTTACATTGTTTAGAAGTGAGTACGAAGTATACGTGACACTTCGCAATGAATATTATATCTTATCATGAATTTAGAAATGTGATGCTATATTGCGTTTTAAGAAGCGTTAGAACTCTATTGCTACGATACGTAGACATCTGCAAACGCTATTTCGTAGCAAGCAATAGTCGCATTTACATTCTTTTATAGTGAATACGAGGAATACATAACACTTCGCAACGAATCTTATATCTTATCATGAGGCATAGAAATGAGACGCGATATCGCGTTTTAAGAAGCATTAGAGCTCTATTGCTACGATACGTAGACATCTGCAAACGCTATTTCGTAGCAAGTAAAAGTCGCATTTACATTCTTTTGGAGTGATTACGAGGTATACATGACACTTCGCAATGAATATTATATCTTATCACGAAACATACAAATGAGATGCGATATCGCGATTTAAGTAGCATTAGAACTCTATTTCTACGATACGTAGACATCTGCAAACCCTATTTCCTAGCAAGCAGTAGTAGCACTTACTTTCTTTTGAAGTGAAAACGAGGTATACATGGCACTTCGCAAAGAACATTATATCTCATCACGAGACATAGAAATGAGATGCTATATCACGATCTAAGAAACATCAGAACTCTATTGCTACGATACGTAGGCATCTGCAAACGCTGTTTCCTAGCAAGGGTTAGACGCATTTACATTCTTTAGAAGTGAATACGAGGAATACATGACACTTCGCAATGAATATTATATCTTATCATGAAACATAGAAGTGAGATGCGATTTCGCGTTTTAAGAGGCATTAGAACTCTACGGCCTCGATGCGGAGATATCTGCAAACGCTATTACCTAGCATGGAAGTGCCGCACTTACATTCTTTTGAATTGAGTACGAGGTATACATGACACTTCGCAATGAATATTATATCTTATCACGAAACAAATAAATGAGATGCGATATCGCGATTTAAGTAGCATTAGAACACTATTGCTACGATACGTAGACATCTGCAAACTCTATTTCCTAGCAGGCAATAGCCGCATTGACATACTTTTGAATTGAATACGAGGTATACATGACACTTCGCAATGAATATTATATCTTATCATGAAACATAGAAGAGACATGCGATATCGCGTTGTAAGAAGCATTAGAACTCTATGGCCTCGATGCGCGGACATCTGGAAACGCTATTTCCTAGCATGGAAGTGTTGCACTTACATTCTTTTGAAGTGAATACGAGGTATACATGACACTTCGCAGTAAATATTGTTTGTTATCACGAAACATATAGATGAGATGCGATATCGCGATTTAAGTAGCATTAGAACTTTATTGCTACGATACGTAGGCATCTGCAAACGCTATTTCCTAGCAAGCAATAGTCGCATTTACATTCTTTTTAAGTGAATACGAAGTGTACATGACACTTCGCAATGAATATTATATCTTATCATGAAGCATAGAAATGAGATGTGTTATCGCGATTTAAGTAGCATTAGAACCCTTTTGCTACGATAGGTAGACATCTGAATACGCTATTTCCTAGCAAGGAAGTGTCGCATTTACATTCGTTTTTGAGAGAAGACGAGGTATACATGACACTTCGCAATGAATATTATATCTTATCATGAAACACAGAAGAGAGATGTGATATCGCGTTTGAAGAAGCATTAGAACTCTATTGCTTCGATACGTAGACATCTGTAAACGCTACTTCCTAGTAAGGAAGTGTCGCATTTACATTCTTTTGAAAGGAATACGAGATATACATGACACTTCGCAATGAATATTATATCTTATCATGAAACATAGATATGAGATGCGATATGACGATCTAAGAAGCATTAGAACTCTATTGCTCCGATACGTGGACATCTGCAAACGCTATTTCCTAGCAAGGAAGTGCCGCAATTGCATTCTTTTGAGGTGAATACGAGGTATACATAACACTGCACAATGAATATTATATCTCATCATGAAACATAGAAATGAGATGCAATATCGCGATTTAAGAAGCATTAGGACACTATTGCTTCGATACGTAGACATCTGCAAACGCTATTTCCTAGCATGGAAGTGTAGTATTTTCGTTCGTTTGAGGTGTATGCGAGGTATACATGACACTTCGCAGTTAATATTATATATGATCATGAAACGTAGAAATGAGAAGCGATATGGCGATTTAAGAAGCATTAGATCCCTATTGCTTCGATACGTAGACATCTGCAATCGCTACTTCCTGGCAAGGAAGTGTCGCATTTACATTCTTTTGAAAGGAATACGAGGTATACATGACACTTCGCAATGAATACTATATCTTATCATGACACGTAGATATGAGATGCGATATGACGGTTTAAGAAGCATTAGAAAACCATTGCTTCAATACGTAGACATCTGCAAACGCTATTTCCAAGCAAAGAAGTGTCGCATTTACATTCTCTTGAAGTGAATTCGAGGTATTCATAACAATGCACAATGAATATTATATCTTATCATGAAACATAGAAATGAGATGCGATATCGCGATTTAAGAAGCTTTAGTACTCTATTGCTTCGATACTAGATATGTGCAAACACTATTTCCTTGCAAGGAAGTGTCGCATTTACATTCATTTGAAGTGTATGCGAGGTATATATGACACTTCGGAGTGAATATTATATATTATCATGAAACATAGAAATTCGAAGCGATATCGCGTTTTGAGAAGCATTAGAACTCAAATGCCACGATACGTAGACATCTGCAAACGCTATTTCCTAGCAAGGAAGTGTCGCATTTACATTCATTTGAAGTTTAGACGAGATATACATAACACTGCAAGCTGAATATTATATCTTATCATGAAACATAGAAATGAGATGCGATATGGCGATTTATAAAGCATTAGAACACTCTTGCTTCGATACGTCGACATCTGCAAACGCTATTTCCTAGCAAGGAAGTGTCGCATTTACGTTCATTTGAAGTGTATGCGAGGTATACATGACACTGCACAATGAATATTATATCTCATCATGAAACATAGAAATGAGATGCGATATGGCGATTTATGAAGGATTAGATGTCTATTGCTTCGATACGTAGACATCTGTAAACGCTACTTCCTAGCAAGGAAGTGTCGCATTTACATTCTTTTGAAAGGAATACGAGATATACATGACACTTCGCAATGAATATTATATCTTATCATGAAACATAGATATGAGATGCAATATGACGATCTAAGAAGCATTAGAACTCTATTGCTTCGATACGTGGACATCTGCAAACGCTATTTCCTAGCAAGGAAGTGCCGCAATTGCATTCTTTTGAGGTGATTACGAGGTATACATGACACTGCACAATGAATATTATATCTGATCATGAAACATAGAAATGAGATGCGATATCGCGATTTAAGAAGCTTTAGAACTCTATTGCTTCGATACTAGATATGTGCAAACACTATTTCCTTGCAAGGAAGTGTCGCATTTACATTCATTAGAAGTGTATGCGAGGTATACATGACACTTCGGAGTGAATATTATATATTATCATGATACATAGAAATGAGAAGCGATATGGCGATTTAAGAAGCATTAGAACACTATTGCTTCGATACGTAGATATCTGCAAACGCTATTTCCTAGCAACGAAGTGTCGCATTTACATTCTTTTGAGGTGAATACGAGGTATACATAACACTGCACAGTGAATATTATATCTTATCATGTAACATAGAAATGAGATGCGATATGGCGATTTATGAAGCATTAGATGTCTATTGCTTCGATACGTAGACATCTGCAAACGCTATTTCCTAGCAAGCAAGTGTCACATTTACATTCTTTTGAAAGGAATACGAGGTATACATGACACTTTGCAATGAATATTATATTTTATCATGAAACATAGAAATGAGATGCGGTATGACGATTTGAGAAGCATTAGAACTCTATTGCTTCGATACGTAGACATCTGCAAACGCTACTTCCTAGCAAGGAAGTGTCGCATTTACTTTCTTTCGAAGTGAATACGAGGTATACATAACACTGCACAATGAATATTATATCTTATCATGAAACATAGAAGTGAGATGCGGTATGGCGATTTAAGAAGCATTAGAAGTCTATTAGTTCGATACGTAGACATCTGCAAACGCTACTTCCTAGCAAAGAAATGTCGCATTTACATTCTTTTGAGAGGAATACGATGTATACATGACACTTCGCAATGAATATTATATCTCATCATGAAACATAGAAATGAGATGCGATATGACGATTTAAGAAGCATTAGAACTCTATTGCTTCGATACGCAGATATCTGCAAACGCTATTTCCAAGCAAGGAAGTGTCGCATTTACATTGTTTTGAAGTGAATACGAGGCATACATAACACTCCACATTGAAAATTATACACTATCATGAAACATAGTAATGAGTAGCGATATTGCGTACTGAGAAGCATTAGAACACTAATGCCACGATACGTAGACGTCTGCAAACGCTATTTCCTAGCAAGGAAGAGCCGCATTTACATCCATTTGAAGTATAGACGAGATATACATAACACTGCACAATGAATATTATATCTTATCATGAAACATAGAAATGAGATGCGATATGGCGATTTAAGAAGCATTAGAACTCTATTGCTTCGATACGTAGACATCTGCAAACGCTACTTCCTAGCAAGGAAGTGTCGCATTTACATTCTTTTGAAGTGAATACGAGGTATACCTAACACTGCACAATGAATATTAGATCTTATCATGAAACATAGAAATGGGATGCGATATCGCGATTTAAGAAGCATTAGAACACTCTTGCTTCGATGCGTCGACATCTGCAAACGCTATTTCCTAGCAAGCAAGTGTCGCATTTACGTTCATTTGAAGTGTATGCGACGTATACATGACACTGCAGAATGAATATTATATCTCATCATGAAACATAGAAATGAGATGCGATATGGCGATTTATGAAGGATTAGATGTCTATTGCTTCGATACGTAGACATCTGCAAGCGCTATTTCCTAGCAAGGAAGAGTCACAATTACATTCTTTTGAAGTGAATACGAGGTATACATAACACTTCACAATGAGTATTATATATTATCATGAAACATAGAATTGTGATGCCATATGACGATTTAAGAAGCATTAGAAAACTGTTGCCTCGATACGTAGACATCTGCAAACGCCATTTCCTAGCAAGCAACTGTCACATTTACATTCTTTTGAAAAGAATACGATGTATACATGATACTTCGCAATGATTATTATATCTTATCATGAAACATAGAAATGAGATGCGATATAACGATTTAAGAAGCATTAGAAATCTATTGCTTCGATACGCAGATATCTGCAAACGCTATTTCCAAGCAAGGAAGTGTCGCATTAAATTCTTTTGAAGTGAATACGAGGCATACATAACACTCCACAATGAATATTATACATTATCATGAAACATAGTAATGAGTAGCGATATTGCGTACTGAGAAGCATTAGAACTCTAATGCCACCAACCGTAGACGTCTGCAAACGCTATTTCCTAGCAAGGAAGTGTCGCATTTACGTTCTTTTGAAGTGAATACGAGGTATACATGACACTGCACAATGAATATTATATCTCATCATAGAAATGAGATGCGATATGGCGATTTATGAAGGATTAGATGTCTATTGCTTCGATACGTAGACATCTGTAAACGCTACTTCCTAGCAAGGAAGTGTCGCATTTACATTCTTTTGAAAGGTATACGAGATATACATGACACTTCGCAATGAATATTATATCTTATCATGAAACATAGATATGAGATGCGATATGACGATCTAAGAAGCATTAGAACTCTATTGCTTCGATACGTGGACATCTGCAAACGCTATTTCCTAGCAAGGAAGTGCCGCAATTGCATTCTTTTGAGGTGATTACGAGGTATACATAACACTGCACAATGAATATTATATCTCATCGTGAAACATAGAAATGAGATGCGATATCGCGGTTTAAGAAGCTTTAGAACTCTATTTCTTCGATACTAGATATGTGCAAACACTATTTCCTTGCAAGGAAGTGTCGCATTTACATTCATTTGAAGTGTATGCGAGGTATACATGACACTTCGGAGTGAATATTATATATTATCATGATACATAGAAATGAGAAGCGATATGGCGATTTAAGAAGCATTAGAACACTATTGCTTCGATACGTAGATATCTGCAAACGCTATTTCCTAGCAACGAAGTGTCGCATTTACATTCTTTTGAAGTGAATACGAGGTATACATAACACTGCACAATGAATATTAGATCTTATCGTGAAACATAGAAATGGGATGCGATATCGCGATTTAAGAAGCATTAGAACACTCTTGCTTCGATACGTCGACATCTGCAAACGCTATTTCCTAGCAAGCAAGTGTCGCATTTACGTACATTTGAAGTGTATGCGACGTATACATGACACTGCACAATGAATATTATATCTCATCATGAAGCATAGAAATGAGATGCGGTATGGCGATTTATGAAGGATTAGATGTCTATTGCTTCGATACGTAGACATCTGCAAGCGCTATTTCCTAGCAAGGAAGAGTCACATTTACATTCTTTTGAAGTGAATACGAGGTATACATAACACTCCACGATGAATATTATACATTATCATGAAACATAGTAATGAGATGCGATATCCCGTTTTAAGGAGTAATAGAACACTATTGCTTCGATACGCAGGCATCTGCAATCGTTATTTCCCAGCAAGGAAGAGTCGCATTTACATTCATTTGAAGTGAATACGAGGTATAAGTGACACTTCGCAATGAATAATAGATCTTATCGTAAAACATAGAAATGAGATGGGATATCGTGTTTTACGAAGTTTTAGAACTCTATTGCTACGATACGTAGACATCTGCAACCGCTTCTTCCAAACAAGGAAGTGTCGCATTTACAGTCTTTTGAAGTGAATAGGAGTTATACATGACACTTCGCAATGAATATTATACCTTATCATGAAACATAGAAGTGAGATGCGTTATCGCGTTTTAAGCAGTATTAGAACTCTATTGCTACGATACGTAGATATCTGGAGACGCTATTCCCTAGCAAGGAAGTGTCGCTTTTACATTCTTCTGAAGTGAATACGAGGCATACATGACACTTCGCAATGAATATTATATCTTATCATGAAACATAGAAATGAGATGCGATGTCGCGTTTTAAGAAGTGTCAGTACTATATTTCTACGTTACGAAGACATCTGTAAACGCCATTTCCTAGCAAGGAATTGTCGCATTTACATTCTTTTGAAGTGAATATGAGCTATACATGACACTTCGCAATGAATAATAGATCTTATCATGAAACATAGAAATGAGATGCGATATCGTGTTTTAAGAAGCTTTAGAACACTATTGCTTCGAAACGTAGACATTTGCAAACGCTATCAGCTTGCCAGGAAGTGTCGCATTTACATTCTTTTAAAAGGAATACGGGGTATACATGACGCTTCGCAATGAATATTATATCTTATCATCAAACATAGAAATGAGATGCGATATCGTGTTTTAAGAAGTTTTAGGAACCTATTGCTACGATACGTAGATATCTGGAGACGCTATTTGCTAGCAAGGAAGTGTCGCATTTACATTCATTTGAAGTGAATACGAGGTATAAGTGACACTTCGCAATGAATAATGGATCTTATCATGAAACATAGAAATGAGATGCGATATGGCGATTTAAGAAGCATTAGAAGCCTATTGGTTCGATACGTAGACATCTGCAAACGTTACTTCCTAGCAAGGAAGTGTGGCATTTACATTCTTTTGAAAGGAATACGAGGTATACATGACACTTCGCAATGAATATTATATCTTGTCATGAAACATACAAATGAGATGCGATATCCCGTTTTAAGAAGTAATAGAACTCTATTGCTTCGGTACGGAGACATCTGCAAACGCTATTTCCTAGCAAGGAAGTGTCGCATTTACATTCTTTGGAGTGAATACGAGGAATACATGACACTTCGCAGTGAATATTATATCATGTCATGAAACAGAAATGAGATGCGATATCCCGTTTTAAGGAGTAATAGAACACTATTGCTTCGATACGAAGACATCTGCAAACGCCATTTCCTAGCAAGGAATTGTCGCATTTACATTCTTTTGAAGTAAATATGAGCTACACATGACACTTCGCAATGAATAATAGATCTTATCATGAAACATAGAAATGAGATGCGATATCGTGTTTTAAGAAGATTTAGAACACTATTGCTTCGATACGTAGACATTTGCAAACGCTATTAGCTTGCCAGGATGTGTCGCATTTACATTCGTTTGAAGTGTATGCGAGGTATACATGACACATAGCAATGAATAATATATCTTATCATGAATCATGGAACTGAGATGCGATATCCCTTTTTAAGAAGCATTAGAACTCTATTGTTTCCATACGTAGACATCTGCAGACGCTATTTACTAGCAAGCAAGTGTCGCATTTACATTCTTTTGAAAGGAATACTGGGTATACATGACGCTTCGCAATGAATATTATATCTTATCATCAAACATAGAAATCAGATGCGATATCGCGTTTTAAGAAGAGTTAGAACTCTATTGCTACGATACGTAGACATCTGGAGACGCTACTTCTTAGCAAGGAAGTGTCGCATTTACATTCCTTTGAAGTGCATACGAGCTATACATATCACTTCGCAATGAATATTATATCTTGTCATGGAACATTGAAATGAGATGCGATATCCCGTTTTAAGAAGCATAAGAACTCTATTCCAACGATACGTAGACATCTGCAAACGCTATTTCCTAGGAAGGAAGTGTCGCATTTACATTCTTTCGAAGTGAATACGAGGAAAACATGACACTTCGCAATGAATATTATATCTTGTCATGAAACATGGAAATGAGATGCGATATCCCGTTAATAGAAACATTAGAAATCTATTGCAACGATACGTAGACATCTGCAAACGCTATTTCCTAGCAAGGAAGTGTCGCATTTACATTCTTTTGAAGTGAATACGAGGTATACATGACACTTCGCAATGAATATTGTATCTTATCATGAAACAGAAAAATGAGATGCGACATCTCGCTTTAAGAAGCATTAGAACTCTACTGTTTCGATACGTAGACATCTGGAAACGCTATTTCCTAGCAAGGTAGTGTCGCATTTACATTCTTTTGATGTGAATACAAGGTGTACGTGACACTTCGCAATGAATATTATACCTTATCACGAAACATAGAATTGAGATTCTATATCGCTTTTTAAAAAGCATTAGATCTATATTGCTACGATACGTAGACATCTGCAGACGCTATTTCCTAGAAAGTAAGTGTGGCATTTACATACATTTCAAGTGTAGGCGAGGAATACATAACACTTCGCAATGAATATTATATCTTATCATGAATCATAGAAATGAGTTGCGATATGGCGTTTTAAGGGGCATTAGTACTCTATAGCTTCGATACAGAGATATCTGGGAACGTAATTTCCTAGAAAGGAACCTCCTCGCACCCCCTAGCATCAACCCCTGGACGCATGCAACCAGCCAAACTCGCCTGCAGAACCAGCAACTGGAAGTGTTCGCGAGCGCATACCTGCACGCGTTCACTCACACCGAGTTCGGCTGCCTCACTCGCACCGCCGAGTATACCTGTCTCGCTCGTACCGGGCACCAGTGTCTCACTCGCACCACCATGTATACCTGTCTCGCCCACACCAAGGACGGGCAGCCCTATCTCCCTCGCACCGAGGATTCCGTCCTGCAAGAAGACGTAGCCGCAGCCCATAACCTGAATGAGGTCTTTTCCAATTCCGGGAACAGGATCTGCTAGATCCTATATATTACTTCTAAGCTAGGACATACATACCATATCATGACGCATATATAAGAATTCCTAGATCTAAGTTACACTAAGTAAGATGCGTCCGGCCAGCGGCATGCGCCGCTAGCCCCACCACGAGCCGCGAGTCCCCACTCGCTGGACCGCGCGTTCTCCGCCTCGAGACTCGAGTCCCCCACTCGCGGGAACGCGATATCCCTACCGCGAGCCTCCGCGACCGTAGCGCCCCGCGAACCGAGGAGGTCAGAGACGCGTCCCCAGAGCACACACTCTGACTCGAGAACTCCTACCGAGGAGTCGAAACCTCTAGTTCTAGATCGTTAGCCACCTCAATGTGGGGTTCAGGCATCGGATTTCTATTTCCATTTTAACTTAGTCTTAGTCTTAGAATAATTCCAGTTCTTGTATACTTTAAACCTAGAATATATTTTATTTTTACTTTTACTATACCCAAGTACAAGTTCTTTTACCAAGTCTACTATTTCCACATCCATTAATTTTATCAAGTGTTTACAATACTAGTTCTACTTTTAACATTACACTTAACTACGAATTCTTCCACGGGTTCTCCATACAACTGGTGTTGCTCCTCATCAAATTGAAGGAGTATAGAAATCGGCTTTGTGACGATGAGACCGCCGCCTATTCTTCAGATCTTAGTCGAAAGTACAGAAAAACCTGGTGAATGAATCGTGCTTCCGGTTTGCGAAGAACGCGACGTGCGAGTAGGAAGAATTTCATACGATCACTTGTGCGTGAATATCTGGAGGGCGTCCCGAGAGTCCTCGTATACCAGCGACCTGCCTTCGCACCAGTCCAGACGCCGCTTTTCGAAGCGACCGTCGACGCTTCCGATCCAGACACCACGGCGCAATACGCCGATTATGCCACATTCAGCATCATCGCTGAATTCCGACCGCCGTCCTCCTCTTCGCTGGCGACTGATCGAGATTTCCGTAGCAGCCAACAGAACGAAATCCGCTACAATCCCAACGAACGATCCTCCACGCCGTTTCTAAGTACAAATCGAGAGAGAAGTCATCGAAAGGTAGGGTCATTCCCTTATTATCGCGAGTGTTTTCGCTAGTGTCGCGTCAGCCGAAATTGTCGGACCCGGGCTAAACGCGTTCCCGCGGACCGAATTACCGAAAAATAGGCTCGTGTCGTAAAGCCTCCGGAGCAACGGAAAATAGTTTCGCCGGACGTGACACCTCGTATTCACTTCAAAAGAATGTAAATGCGACACTTCCTTACTAGGAAATAGCGACTGCAGATGTCTCCGTATCGAAGCAACAGATATCTAATGCTTCTTAGAACGGGATATCGCTTCCTATTTCTATGTTTCATGATAAGATATAATATTCATTGTGGAGTGTTATGTACACCTCGTATTCACTTCAAAAGAATGTAAATGCGACACTTCCTTTCTAGGAAATAGCGTTTCCAGATGTCTACGTATCGAAACAATAGAGTTCTAATGCTTCTTAATACAGGATATCGTATATCATTTCTATGTTTCATGATAAGATATAATATTAATTGTGCAGTGTTATGTATACCTTGAATTCACATTAAATGAATGCAGTTGCGACACATCCTTGCAAGGAAATAGCGTTTGCAGATGTTTACGTATCGTAGCAATAGAGTTCTAGTGCTTCTTAAAACGCCATATCGCATCTCACTCCTATGTCTCATGATAAGGTATAATATTCATTGCGAAGTGTTGTGTATACCTCGTCAGAACTTCATAAGAAAGCAAATGCCACACTACGTAGCTAGGAAATACGTTTCCAGATGTCTACGTACCGAAGCAATAGAGTTCGAATGCTACATTAAACGCGATATCGCATCACAATACTATGTTTCAAGATAAGATATAATATTCATAGCGAAGTGCCACGTATACCTCGTCTACACTCCAAAAGAATGTAAAGGCCACACTTCCTTGCTAGGAAATAGCGTTTGCAGATGTCTACGTATCGTAACAATAGAGATCTAATGCATCTTAAAACGAGATGTCGCATCACGTTTCTCTGTTTCATGATAAGATATAATATTCATTGCGAAGTGTCATGTATACCTCGTATTCACTTCAAAAGAATGTATTTGCGACACTTCCTTACTAGGATATAGCGTTTGCAGATGTCTACGTATCGTAGCAATAGAGTTCTAGTGTTTCTTAAAACGCGATATCGCATCACACTCCTATGTTTCATGATAAGGCATAATATTCATTGCGAAGTGTCATGTATACCTCGTATTCACTTCAAGGGAATGTAAATGCAACGCCTCCTTGCTAGGAAATATCATTTGCAGATGTCTACGTATCGTAGCAATAGATTACTAATGCTTCTTAAATCGCGATATCGCATTTCGCTTCTATGCTTCGTGATAAGGTATAATATTCAATGTGGAGTGTTATGTATTTCCCGCATTCACTTCATAAGAATGAAAATGCGACACATCCTTGCTATTAAATAGCGCTTGCATTTGTCTTCGTATCGTAGCGATAGATATTCTAATGCTTCTTAAATCGCGATGTCGCATCTCATTATCATGTTTTATGATAAGACATAATATTCATTGTGCTGTGTTATGTATACCTCTTATTCACTTCAGAAGAATGTAAATGCGACACGTCATTGCTAGGAAATAGCGCTTGCAGATATGTACGTAACGTAGCAATAGTATTCTAACGCTTCTCAAAGCGCGATATCGCATCTCATTACCATGCATCATGATAAGATATAGTATTCATTGTGCAGTGTTATGTATTCCTCGCCTCTACTTGAAATGAATGTAATGCTTCTTAAAACGTGATATGGCATCTCATTTCTATGTTTCATGATAAGATATAATATTCATTGTGGAGTGCTATGTATACCTGGCATTCACTTCAAAAGAATGTAAATGCGACACTTCCTTGCTAGGATATAGCGTTTGCAGACGTCTACATATCGTAGCAATAGAGTTCTAACGCTTCTTAAAACGCGATATCGCATTTCGTTTCGATGTTCCATGATAAGATATAATATTCATTGCAAAGTGTCATGTATACCTCGTATTCACTTCAAAAGAATGTAAATGCGACACTTCCTTACTAGGATATAGCGTTTGCAGATGTCTACGTATCGTAGCAATAGAGTTCTAGTGTTTCTTAAAACGCGATATCGCATCACACTCCTATGTTTCATGATAAGGCATAATATTCATTGCGAAGTGTCATGTATACCTCGTATTCACTTCAAGGGAATGTAAATGCAACGCCTCCTTGCTAGGAAATAGCGTTTGCAGATGCCTACGTATCGTAGCAATAGATTACTAATGCTTCTTAAATCGCGATATCGCATTTCGCTTCTATGCTTCGTGATAAGGTATAATATTCAATGTGGAGTGTTATGCATTTCCCGCATTCACTTCATAAGAATGAAAATGCGACACATCCTTGCTATTAAATAGCGTTTGCATTTGTCTTCGTGTCGTAGCAATAGATATTCTAATGCTTCTTAAATCGCGATGTCGCATCTCATTATCATGTTTCATGATAAGACATAATATTCATTGTGCTGTGTTATGTATACCTCTTATTCACTTCAGAAGAATGTAAATGCGACACGTAATTGCTAGGAAATAGCGTTTGGAGATATGTACGCAACGTAGCAATAGTATTCTAACGCTTCTCAAAGCGCGATATCGCATCTCATTACCATGCTTCATGATAAGATATAGTATTCATTGTGCAGTGTTATGTATTCATCGTCTCTACTTGAAATGAATGTAATGCTTCTTAAAACGTGATACGGCATCTCATTTCTATGTTTCATGATAAGATATAACATTCATTGCGAAGTGTCATGTATACATCGCATTCACTTCAAATGAATGTAAATGCGACACTTCCTTGCTAGGTAATAGCGTTTGCAGATGTCTTCGTATCGTAGCAACAGCGTTCTGACACTTCTTAAAACGCGATATCGCATCTCATTTCTATGTTTCATGATAAGATATGATATTCATTGCGAAGTGTCATGTATACCTCGTATTTACTTCAAAAGAATGTAAGTGCTACACTTCCTTGCTAGGAAATAGCGTATTCAGATGTCTACGTATCGTAGCAATAGAGTTCTAATGCTACTTAAATCGCGGTATCGCATCTCATTTATATGTTTCCTGATAGGATATAATATTCATTGCGAAGTGTTATGTATACCTCGTATTCGCTTCAAGCGAATGTAAATGCGACACTTCCTTGTTAGGAAATAGCGTATTCAGATGACTACGTATCGTAGCATTAGAGTTCTAATGCTACTTAAATCGCGATATCGCATCTCATTTCTATGTTTCGTGATAAGATATAATTTTCATTGCGAAGTGTCATGTTTACCTCGTATTCACTTCAAATGAATGTAAATGCGACTATTCCTTGCTATGGCATAGCGTTTGCAGATGCCTACGTGTCGTAGCAATAGATTTCTAATGATTCTTAGATCGCGATATCGCATCTCATTTCTATGTTTCGTGATAAGTCATAATATTCATCCCGAAGTGTCATGTAAACCACGAATTCACTTCAAGAGAATGTAAATGCGACTATTGCTTGCTAAGAAATAGCGTTTGCAGATGTCTACGAATCGTAGCAATAGAGTTCTAATGCTTCTCAAAACGCGATATCGCATCTCATTTCTATGCTTCATGATAAGATATAATATTCATTGCGAAGTGCCATGTATACCTCGTATTCAATTCAAAAGAATGTAAATGCGACTGCTGCTTGCTAGGAAGTAGTGTTTGCAGATGTCAGCGTACCCTAGCAATAGAGTTCTAATGTTACTTAAATCGCGATATCGCATCTCATCTATATGTTTCGTGATTTGATATAATATTCATTGCGAAGTGTCACGTATGCCTCTTATTCATATCAAAAGAATGTAAATGCGACGTTTCCATCCTAGGATATATCGTTTGCTGATGTCTACGTATCGTAGCAAAAGAGTCCTAATGCTTCTTAAAACGAGATGTCGCATCTCATTTCTATGTTTCTTGATAAGATATAATACTCATTGCGAAGTGTCATGTACACCTCGTATTCACTTCAAAAGAATGTAAACGCGACACTTCCATGCTAGGAAATAGCGTTTGCAGATGCCTACGTATAGTAGCAATAGAATTCTAATGCTACTTAAATCGCGATATCGCATTACATTTCCATGTTTCGTGATAAGATATAATTTTCTTTGCGAAGTGTCATGCAAACCTCGTATTTAGTCCAAACGAATGTAAATGCGACACTTCCTTGCTAGGAAATAGCGTATTCAGATGTCTTCGTCTCGTAGCAATAGAGTTCTAATGCTGCTTGCATCGCGATATCGCATCTCATTTCTATGTTTCGTGATAGGATATAATATTCATTGCGAAGTGTTATGTATACCTCGTATTCACTTCAAAAGAATGTAAATGCGACGTTTCCATCCTAGGAAATAGCGTTTGCAGATGTCTACGTATCGTAGCAAAAGAGACCTAATGCTTCTTAAAACGAGTTGTGGCATTTCATTTCTATGTTTCGTGATAAGATATAATTTTCATTGCGAAGTGCCATGTAAACCTCGTATTCACTTCAAAAGAATGTAAATGCGACGTCTCCATCCTAGGAAATAGCGTTTGCAGATGTCTACGTATCGTAGCAAAAGAGTCCTAATGCCTCTTAAAACGAGATGTCGCATTTCATTTCTATGTTTCGTGATAAGGTATAATATTCATTGCGAAGTGTCATGTAGTTCTCGTATTCTCTCCAAACGAATGTAAATGGGACACTTCCTTGCTAGGAATTAGCGTATTCAGATGTCTACGTATCGTAGCAATAGAGTTCTAATGCTACTTAAATCGCGCTATCGCATCTCATTTCTATGTTTCGTGATAAGATATAATATTCATAGCGAAGTGTCATGTACATCTCGTATTCACTTCAAAAGAATGTAAATGCGACATTTCCATGCTAGGAAATAGCGTCTGCAGATGTCTACGCCTCGAGGCAATAGAGTTCTAATGCTTCCTAAAACGCGATATCGCATCTCACTTCTATGTTTCGTGATAAGATACAATATTCATTGCGAAGTGTTGTGTATACCTCGTATTCGCATCAAGCGAATGTAAATGCGACACTTCCTTGCTAGGAAATAGCGTATTCAGATGTCTACGTATCGTAGGAATAGAGTTCTAATGCTACTTAAATCGCGATATCGCAACTCATTTCTATGTTTCGTGATAGGATATAATATTCATTGCGAAGTGTTATGTATACCTCGTATTCACTTCAAAAGAATGTAAATGCGACGCTTCCATCCTAGGAAATAGCGTTTGCAGATGTCTACGTATCGTAGCAAAAGAGTCCTAATGCTTCTTAAAACGAGGTGTGGCATTTCATTTCTATGTTTCGTGATAAGATATAATTTTCATTGCGAAGTGTCATGTAAACCTCGTATTCACTTCAAAAGAATGTAAATGCGAATCTTCCTTGCTAGGCGATAGCGTTTGCAGATGCCTACGCATCGTAGCAATATAGATCTAATGCTTCTTAGATCGCGATATCGCATCTGATTTATATGATTCGTGATAAGGTATAATATTCATTGCGAAGTGTCATGTAGTTCTCGTATTCTCTCCAAACGAATGTAAATGGGTCACTTCCTTGCTAGGAAATAGCGTTTGCAGATGCCTACGTATAGTAGCAATGGAATTCTAATGCTACTTAAATCGCGATATCGCATTACATTTCCATGTTTCGTGACAAGATATAATTTTAATTGCGAAGTGTCATGCAAACCTCGTATTTAGTCCAAACGAATGTAAATGCGACACTTCCTTGCTAGGAAATAGCGTATTCAGATGTCTTCGCTCGTAGCAATAGAGTTCTAATGCTGCTTACATCGCGATATCGCATCTCATTTCTATGTTTCGTGATAAGGTATAATATTCATTGCGAAGTGTCATGTAGTTCTCGTATTCTCTCCAAACGAATGTAAATGGGTCACTTCCTTGCTAGGAATTAGCGTATTCAGATGTTTACGTATCGTAGCAATTGTGTTCTAATGCCTCTTACAACGCGATATCGCATCTCTCTTCTATGTTTCATGTAAGATATAATATTCATTGCGAAGTGTCATGTATATCTCGTATTCACTTCAAGAGAATGTAAATGCGACTATTGCTTGCTAGGAAATAGCGTTTGCAGATGTCTACGTATCGTAGCAATAAAGTTCCAATGCAACTCAAATCGCGATATCGCATCTCATCTATATGTTTCGTGGTGAGATATAATATTCATTGCGAAGGGTCATGTATACCTCGTATTCACTTCAAAAGAATGTAAGTGCGGCACTTCTGTGCTAGGAAATAGCGTTTGCAGATGTCTCCGCATCGAGGCCATAGAGTTCTAATGCTTCTTACAACGCGATATCGCATCTCTCTTCTATGTTTCAGGATAAGATATAATATTCATTGAGAAGTGTCATGTATACCTCATATTCACTTCAAAAGAATGTAAATGCGACTATTGCTTGCTAGGAAATAGCGTTTGCAGATGTCTACGTATCGTAGCAATAGAGTTCTAATGCTTCTCAAAACGAGATGTCGCATTTCTATTTCTATGTTTCGTGATAAGATATAATATTCATTGTGGAGTGTTATGTATACCTCGTATTCACTTCAAAAGAATGTAAATGCGACTATTGCTTGCCAGGAAATGTCGTTTGCAGATGTCTACGTATCGTAGCAACAGAGTTCTACTGCTTCTTAAAACGCGATATCGCATCCCATTCCTATGTCTCATGATAAGATACAATATTCACTGCGAAGTGTTATGTATTCCTCGTCTACAGTACAAATGAATGTAAATGCGACACTTCCATGCTAGGAAATTGCGTTTGCAGATGTCTACGTATCGTAGCAATAGAGTTCTAATGCTGCTTAAAACGCGACATCGCATCTCATTTCTATGTTTCATGATAAGGTATAATACTCATTGTGCAGTGTTATGTATACTTCGTATTCACTTCAAACGAATGTAAATGCGACACTTCCTTGTTAGGAAATAGCGTTTCCGGATGTCTACGTACCGAAGCAATAGAGTTCTAACGCTTCTTAAATCGTGATATCGCATCTCATTTCTTTGTTTCATGATATGATATAATATTCATTCTGGAGTGTTATGTATACCTCGTGTTCACTTCAAAAGAAAGTAAATGCGACACGTCCTTGCTAGGAAATAGCGTTTACAGATGTCTACGTACCGAAGCAATAGGGTTCTAATGCTTCTTGAAAAGGGAAATCGCATCTCTTTTCTATTTTTCATGACAAGATATAATAATTATTGCGAAGTGTTATGGATTCCTCGTCTACACTTCAAATGAATGTAAATGCGGCACATCCCTTCTAGAAAATAGAGTTTCCAGATGTCTACATATCGATGCAATATAGTTCTAATGCTTCCTAAATCGTGATATCGCATCTCATTTCTATGTTTCATGATAAGATATAATATTCATTGTGGACTGTTATGTATACCTCGCATACACTTCAAAAGAATGTAAATGCGACTCTTCCTTTGTATTAAATAGCGTTTGCAGATATCTTCGTATCACAGCAATAGTGTTCTAATGCATTTTAAATCGCTATATCGCATCTCAATTCTATGTTTGATGATAAGATATAATATTCATTGTGGTCTGTGATGTATACCTCGTATTCACTTCAAAAGAATGTAAATGCGACATTTCCTTGCTAGGAAATAGCGTTTGCAGATGTCTACGAATCGTAGCAGTAGAGTTCTAATGCTGCTTAAATCGCGATATCGCATCTTATATCTATGTTTCGTGATAAGTTATAATATTCATTGCGAAGTGTCATGTATACCTTGTATTCACTACAAATGAATGTAAATGCGACATTTCCTTGCTAAGAAATAGCGTTTGCAGGTCTCTACGTATCGAAACAATAGAGTGCTTGTGCTTCTTATATCGTGATATCGCAACCCATTTCTATGTTTCATGATAAGATGTAATATTCATTGTCTAGTGTTATGTATCCCTCGTATTCACTTCATCAGAATGTAAATGCGACACTTCCTTGCTAGGAAATAGCGTTTGCAGATGCCTCCGTATCGAAGCAATAGTGTTCTAATGCTTCTTATATCGGGATATCGCATCTCATTTCTATGTTTGGTGATAAGATATAATATTCATTGCGAAATGTCACTTATACCTCGCATACGCTTCAAATCAATGTAAATGCGATACTTCCTTGCTAGGAATAGGGTTTGCAGATGTCTACGTGTCGTAGCAGTGGAGCTCTAATGCTTCCTAAAACGCGAAATCGCTCCTCATTCCTATGTTTCATGATAAGATATAATATTCATTGTGGAGTGTTATGTATATCTCATATTCGCTCCAAAAGAATATAATGCGACACTTCCTTGCTAGTAAATATCGTCTGCAGATGTCTACATATCGTAGCAATAGAGTTCTAGTACTCCTTAAAACGCGATATCGCATCTCATTTCTATGTGTCATGATAAGATATAATACTCATTGCGATGTGTTATGTGTTGCTCGTCTACATTTCAAATTTATGTATAAGCGACACTTCCTATCTAGGAGATAGCGTTGGCAGATGTCTACGTATTGATGCAATAGCGTTCTGATGCTTCTCGAAACGAGATATCGCATCTGATTTGTATGTTTCATGATAAAATATAATATTCATTGCGAAGTGTCATGTACACCTTTTATTCGCTTCAAAAGAATGTAAAAGCGACACTTCCTTGCTGGGAAATAGCGTTTGCAGATGTCTAAGTATGGACGCAATAGAGTTCTAATGCAACGTAAAACGCGATATTGCATCTCAATTCTATGTTTCATGATAAGATATAATATTCATTGCGAAGTCTTATGTGTACCTCGCATACACTTGATATGAATGTAAGTGCGACACTTCCTTGCTACGAAGTAGCATTTGCAGATGTCTACGTATCGAAACAATAGAGTTCTAATGCTTCTTAAAACGCGATATCGCATCTCATTTCTATGTCTCACGATAAGATATAATATTCATTGCGGAGTCTTATGTATATCTCGCCTACACTTCAAAAGCATGTAAATGCCAAACTACCTTGCCACGGAATAGTAATTCTAGATGTCTACGGTAACGTCAGGCGTGACGCCTGCCACCCTCCGGCGTGCTTCAGGTCCAGCAACCGCTCATCCGTCAGCATCTGCATCCGCTGCATACGTGCGAGGACCGCACTGCGTCCCGGCGCCTCTGAGACAGAGCTACAAGGACGTAGAGTACATCAGCACGTACCCACATACTTACCCTCCATACGTGTAACCTTAGGTTAAGCACGCTACACGACTGTGTACATACACACAACAACACGCACGTCGAATTCTAAGTTCGATTAGAGATAATCTGCGATGCGCTCGCGCGCACACTCGACGCTCGCGGCTTACGCTCAACGTGAGCCGCACCCCACTCCGACCGGCCGCCCCATCACGAGGGCCGTGCGGCCGCCCTACTCCACCGCCTGCCCCACCGCGTGGGCCCAGAGACTCGCGCGCGGAACAATCCGAGAAGGTGGCGAACGTGCTTCCGATACGAGGCTTCTAATCCGAACGCCGAACCGAGCAGATCGAATCTGCCTCCGGTGTATCCTGCAGCGAGCTACCAGCTCCAATGCAGTCGTTTCTATTCCATCTCCCATAGAGGAGTCTTTATTATAACTTAGTCTCATCTATATTTCATTTTGTACTCATATTTAGTAACATAGTCTTAGTGTTTTTATTAGGATAGTATTCATAGAATATACACTAATTTTACCCGATTCGATGTCTCTTTATTATACTACAATCTCCTTCGACTCTATTCCACGAGTACGCTCGCGTATTATTACTATTTCGCACTATTTCATTTGCGACAGTCTTGAAGCTGGACGGTTAGAGCGAACCAACGCTTAGCCGCTCTTACTTCACCTCTGCCGTAACAAGGGTGTCTTGAACTAAGGTCGATCCCGGTAAGGTAGAGAGAACCAGCGCTTAGGCGTACCGTCGTCCTCCTGTGTGCAAGTACCCACGATGTACTCTGAGCTTTCTATGAAGCGTACTCGACGCGCGGGGAGGAAAGAGTTCCTACGTCGTCTCGTCCGCTAATACGTGGGCAGTGCCTCCGTGTATCCGAAGATCTACACTGCGGTTCCTGTTACTGACAGGGTAACCTTCGCCGCCATACGTCCCGTTCGAGTTAAGAAACGTCCTGTCTCGACACCCGCACCTTCCAGCCAGAGTTCGCCTGCCTGGAAGCTCATTCCGATCGACGCTCCAGCGTTCCAACCGTACGCAGCTACAATTCCGGACACGGATCCACGGCGCATTGGATACCGAATGTAAATGCGACTCTACCTTGCAACAGAATAGTGCTTCCAGGTGTCTACGAATCGAAGCAGTACAGTTCCAATTCTTCATAAAACGCGATTTCGTATCTCAAATCTATGGTTCACGTTATGATGTAATTCAATGCAACGCGTTATGTATTTTTCGTCATTACTTCATGAGAATGTAAATCCCACACTTCCTAGCGACGGAATAGCGTTACTAGATGTCAAGTAATCGAAGCAATAGAGTTATAATGCTTCGTAAAACGCGATATCGCATCTCATTTCTATGTCTCACGATGAGATGTAATAATCAACGCAACGCGTTAGGAATGTTTCATAAACACTTCAAACGAATGTAAATGCCACACTTCCATGCAGCAGAATAGCTTTTCTAGATGTCCACGTATCGAAGCAATAGAGTTCTAACACTTTATAAATCGCGATATCGCATCTCATTTCTATGTCTCATGATAAGATTTATTACTCAATGCAACGCGTTATGTATATCTCGTTTACACTTCAAAAGAATGTAAATGCCGCACCTCCTTGCGACGGAATAGCGTTTCTGGATGTCCACGTTTCGAAGCAATAGAGTTCTAACCCTTTATAAAACGCGATATCGCATCTCACTACTACGTCCCGTGATAAGATGTAATATTTAATGCAACGCGTTATGTATATCAAGACTACACTTCGAAAGAATGTGAATCCCACACTTTGTGTCTAGGGAATAGCGTTTCGAGATGTCTACATATCGCAGCAATAGATATATTTACGAAATTACTTAAAACGTCTTAATCTCAAAAATAGCCTTTTCATCACAAATGTGTAATAAATAAAGTCTTCGAAGGCCCCACGTTTTATTTGTTCCATCGGTCGGAACATGTTCTCCCCGTTGATAGACCGTGACGATCAATCTAAATCGGTTTGATCTGAATATCGTCTCGACGTCGATGGTTCACGCTATCGTCTGGGATGTGGGCAGCTCCGCTAACTGCTTGACGTTGCGATTGTAGACCCCCTGCCTGGTCCGTACGGTGACCATTCGGGTGATCTTGTCTGGACCTGGGTGTACCTCTTCGACTCGACCGCGGTGCCACTGCAAAGGCAGGACGTAGACATCCCTTAAGACTATGAGGGATCTTTCCTTGATCTCGTGGTAGCCCTTGGTCCATTTTTTTCGCTCGTTCAGATGGTGGATATACTCCTTGTGCCACCTGGTTCAAAATTCCTGCTGGACGTTCTGGATGTGTTGCTAGTGTGACAATCAGTTACGAGGAGTATCACTGAAATCAGTCTCGGGCAAACTCGTTAACGACGTGCCGATCAGGAAGTGGGTCGGAGTTAGGGACCATTAGGATCGGATGATAATGGAGTAAGCGGGCGGGAGTTTAGGATCGCTTCGATTTCGATCGCGAACGTATTGAACTATTCGAATGTAAGCCGTATCTTCCCCGACGACTCGTTTGATGTGGTGTTTAAACGATTTCACTGCTGCCTCCCAAAGGCCGCCGAAATTGGGAGAAGGAGCTGGCATGAAATGCCATGATATTCCCTTGCCCGTGAGGAAGTGTCTTACCTTATCGTCCGTTTGCAGTTTTTGGTACAGTGCGCTTAATTCGTTATTCACTCCAACGAAATTTTGTCCCGTTGTAGGAATAAATGTTCCGACAGATGCCCCTACGACCGATGAAGCGTTTCAATGCCGCGATGAACGCTTCGGTAGTCATGTCACCGACGATTTCAAGATAGACCGCTCTCGTTGCAAAGCACACAAACACTGCTACATATATTTTTACTCGCGCACAATTTCGGAAACGTTTTTCCTTGATATAAAAAGGACCGCAATAATCTGTTCCGCAATTATTAAAGGATCGGCATTCGGATTCGCGTGACGCAGGTAGAGTGCCCATTACGTATTTCACGGCCGGTGGTTTTACGCGGAAGCACCAGATGTACTTCTTACCATCAATGGGCCAATACCTCTGCCTTAGTGTCGCCAGCGTGGTATTGATACCCGAATGATGTCCCTCTAAATGCGTGTGACGAATGATCAGATCGGTGATGTGATGCGATCTTAGAAACAGGATCGGATGTTTCTGTCCGCAGGGAATGTTTGCGTTTTGTAGTCGACCGCCTACCTGTAGGATTCCCGTTTCGTCTAAGAATGGCTGCAGCGAGAGCCGGTTCCTCTTTGGATGCAGCTCTGTACCGTTCTTCAAATTTCGGATCTCTTTTTCAAACGCGAAGGCTTTCACGAGCCTCAAGATCCGATCATTAGCGTCGTGGACCTCTCATACGGTTAGAGGTCCTGCGTTACAATGATTTTTGCGAAATCGGAGGCAATATGCGACGATCCTCCTTAATTTCGCGATGTCTGAATAGCGGCCGAGAATTTCGTTGCTACGGATGGTCGTTGCCAAGCATGTATGGGGATGAATATCGGGTATTTCCAAAACGAGGTTGAACGTAGATTTCGGCCAATCCTTGTTATCGTCGGCAAACCACGATGGTCCATGACGTCAGATGGAGGGCTTCAAGAATTCCGCCGGTGTTCGGATTGTCGTTTGACCTGACGTGCCGCTATCGGTCCTCGTTTGAATTTCGGCCACTCTATTTGCCACGAATGTTCTTAGCGTGGCTGGTTCGCGTTGCAGCAAATATAAAACTATCGTGGAATGCGTCCAGAAGTTAATCGAGTCGAATCGGCGTGCATTATTATCTCGGACGTTCGACAATAATGACGTCAGTAGCACCGCACCGCAAAGTTCGAGACGTGCGAGGCTGACAACTTTTACTGGTGCGACCCGAAATTTCGCGCATAATAGTCTCGTTTTAATTCGTCCGCGATTGTCGACTGACCGTAGATACACGCACGCTCCGTATGCTCGTTCGCTCGCGTCGCAGAACCTGTGTAATTCCACCCTTCGCACCTTCGATTGGCATACGTGTCACTCGAAGAATGTTTCGTTATATAACTGCATTTCCTTCACGTACGTGGACCATTCTGTATGGAGGATAGTTGGTAGCGATTCGTCCCAGGCCAATTGCAGTTTCCAAAGGTGTTGCATAAATATTTTTTCCGTTATTATTACTGGCGCCAGTAAACCTAACGGGTCGAATATTTTTGTCATGGTGGATAAGATCGCGCGTTTGGTGATCCTCGTATCGATGTTTGGATCCACGGAATAGATGATTCGGTCGTCCTACGCGTGCCACGAAACGCCAAGAGCTTTCATTGTGGCGTCTCCAAAATACTTTGGGTGAATTTCGCCTTCCGGAAGTCCTACTAAAAGTTTCGGTTCGCTCGAGACCCATTGTTGAATGTGGAGGTTGCCGCCGTTAAGTAGCTTTATTACCTGGTCCCGTAGTTGTCTAGCGTCTTCGTAATAATCTGTGCCAGTTAGGAGATCGTCGACGTATAGATCTCGCTGGAGCACGGTCGATGCGAAAGGAGCATTCACCTTTTCGTCGTCCACTAGCTGATGAATATACCTGATGACGAGGAAAGGCGCTAAAGATAGTCCGAACGCGATCGTGTTCAGCTCGTACGTTTTCACCTTTCCCTTGTTATCTCGTCACAATATCGGCTGGTATCGGCGGTCTTCCGGTCTTACGAGGAACTGCCGATACATCTTCTCGATGTGACTCCGGTTAAGACATAGGTGTGTTGACGGAACCTTATGAGAAAAGCGAATATGTCGACCTGTATAGTTGGTCCTGCCAAAAGCGTATCGTTCAATGTCAGTCTACTGCTCGATCTTGCAAATCCATCGAAGACGACGCGAACCTTCGTTGTTGAGCTGGACAGTTTGATGACGGCGTGGTGGATGATGTAGAGGCCATCCGAATCGCGTGGCCCTACCTGGCTCATGTGTCCCATCTCGAGATATTCCTCGGTGACGGTGGAGTATTCTCGTTTCAGCTCTGGATCTTTCACGAATTTTCGTTCGAGAGAAAGAAGAAGGTTGAGGACGCGCGACCGAGTTTCGCCTAACTGCATCTTCTTTTCACTGAACGGCAGTGCGACAATGTAACGACCGGTTCGTGTCTGTTTAACGTGGTCGTGAAAATACTGCTCGCATTCCTGCTTCGCGGAAAATAGCTATCGTACGTGTGGGCCCTCTACTAGCACCCAGAATTTTTGAAGTTCGAAATTCAGGATTGTAACGAACGTTTGATGTTTCCTCCACGACGCCGATGTGGATACGCTCCACCCGATGATCCGTCCAAATTGCGTCCTTTGGAGGATTAATTCAGAATCGTTGCGAGGAGAAAGCTTGTACTGGCCGATGCTAGGGGATGATAAAGTGGGGCCGGTGCCGATTAACATATCCACATTTTCCGGTCGATGAAATTGTGGATCTGCTAGTTTTACGTTCGCTGGAGTCGGAATTCACATTCTGTTGTTGGTTGCAAACACGTCGTTCTCTGGTTCTGCAGCGTATACAATTCAATACCATGTAAATGCCACACTTCCTTGCTACGGAACAGGGTTTGTAGATGTCTACATATCGGAGCAATGGAGTTCTAATGCTTCATAGAAAGCAATATCGCTTATCAATTCTATGTCTCATGATAAGATGTAATCTTCAATGCAACGCGTTTTGTATATCTCGTCAACACTTCAAAAGAATATAAATCCCACACTTCCATGCTACATAAAGCGATTCTAGATGTATACGTTTCGAAGCAAGGCAGTTCTAATGCTTCATAAAGCGCGATATCGCATCTCATTTCTGTCTCATGATAAGATGTAATATCCAAAGCAACGCGCTATGTATATCTCATCGATGGTTCAAAAGAATGTAAATGAAACTCTTCCTTGCTACGGTATAGCGTTTCCAGATGTGTACGTATCGAAGAAGTACGGTTCTAAAACTTCAAAAAACGCGATATCGCATCTCATTTCTATGTCTCATGATAAGATGTAATATTCAATGCAACACATTATGTATATCTTGTCAACACCTCATAAGAATATGAATTCCACACATCCTTGCTACGGAATAGATTTCTAAATGTCTACCAATCGAAGAAATTGAGTTCTAATTCTTCATAAAACGCGATATCGCATCTCATTTATAGGTTTCATGATAAGATGTAATATCAATGCAACGCGTTATGTATATCTCGTCAGCACTTCAAAAGTATGTAGCGCCCACACTTCCATACTACGGAATAACGTTTCTTGAAGTTACATGTCGAAGTTATGGAGTACTAAAGCTTCATGAAATGCGATATCGAATTTCATCTCTATATCTCTAGATAAAACGTCATATCAAAGAAACGCGTTATCTGTATCTCGTCAACAGCACAAAAGACTCTAAATCCCACACTTCCACGCTACGGAATAGCGTTTCAAGATATCCACATATCGAAGCAATAGAGTTCTAATGCTTCATAAAACGCGATATCGCATCTTATCTCTATGTTTCATGGTAAGATGTATTTGCATGCAACGCGTTAAATATATCTCGTCAACACCTCAAAAGATTGTAAATCCCACACTTCCTTCCGACGGAATAGCGTTTCTAGATTTCTACGTATCGAAGCAGTAGAGTTCGTATGCTCTATAAGACGCGATATCGCATCTCATTTTAATGTCCCACGGTAAGATGTAATATTCAGTACACCGCGTTATGTATATCTCGTCGACACTTCAAAGGCATGCAAATACCATACTTCCTTGCTACTTTATAGCGTTTCTAGATGTCTACGTTTCGAAGAAATAGAGTTCTAATGCTTCATAAAACGTGACGTCGCATCTCATTTCTATGACTCATGATATAAGACGTAATATTCAATGCAACGCGATATGTATATCTGGTCGACACTTCAAAGGAATGTAAATACCACACTCCCTTGTTACGGAATATCGTATCTAGATGTCTACGTTTCTAACCAACATTGTTCTAATGCATCGTCAAACGCGATATCGCATCTCATTTCTATGTCTCATGATAAGATGTAAATCAATGCAACGCGTTATGCATATCTCGTCTACACCCCGAAGGAATTTAATGCCACTTTTCCTTGGTACGGAATGGCGTTTCTAGACTTCATCTGTCTCGTCACGGTGGTGGAATATTTCCGCTTTACTCGGAGACGACACGCAGCCAATTCGCGGAAACGGCTCGCTTAATTGCAACTAATGCCGGGTTGCTTCCGTGTTACAACGAACGCTTTTACGAGCACGGTGAACGCGGTAAGTGTGGAGAAACCCTACCTTTGTCGTTTTGATAGAGAACAAATCAATACTCTTTCCTCAGGTATCTCTGCTTCCATGGATCGTAGTCTGGAATCGATTCTGCGTAGGGACTGCGAGTCTGAATGTCTAAAAGGATGAGCGCCCAGCGTGCGGAGATTCGGCGATGTTCGGCTCCCCTGACGGGATGACGCTGGAGGCGTAGAACATTGAGAAGCGACGGTGACGCTGGCGGATGAACAGTGCGACGATAAGGCTTCGGTGCCCACGTAATCACGTATTAGACGGCGTAGGAAATTCTTCCTTCTCGCACGTCGAGCATTTTGTTTCAAATTGCTGCACATTCGCGTCTAATTTCAGCGGACTAGATACGACTCGGTTAAGCGGCGGTCAGCTCTAGCCTGTCGGTCCAGTGAGTGAAATGTCGACGTTATCTGCACTGAGTCTCTCGTATGTGTCAGCGGAGCTAAGCGGCGGTCCGCTCTAACCAGCTGATTACCAATGATCGACTAACGATTGGATTGAATGTAGAATGCCCACGCATTGGCTCGTGGAAGAACTCGTAGGTTAATAATGAAGTTAAAGGATGTTATCAGTAACTGAACTTGTAGTTAGGAGATAAAATCAAAGTATATTTTAAGTTAATCCTGAGCTTTCACTATACTTTCCATAATACTAAATTAAAAGTAGGCTTAATTGTTTAGAATAGGAACTAGAACTAAACTCGATGAATTGAATTAAAATTGAAATTTAGAATAGATTTGGTAATACTTCCGACTCAGGCGAATAGCCCGAAGGTATCGAAGCTGTCTAATGATCAGCTTGAACGAGGCTCGGAGTAGATTGACTCTCGGATCGCGGATCCGCGACATCCTTAGATCGCGTGGCGCGCGATTCGCTCGACCCCAGAGTGGGGTGGCCGCTCGGATTGGTGCCCGGATCGCGTTACGCGTGAGCCGCGCGCGTAGTACGCCCGCTGGAGCGTATCGCAACTAATAATTATCGATGTTTACATCGATCTTAGAAACTACGTATGTGTTGTCTGCGTATGTACAATGCATGTGTCGAGTACTTGGATTTAGAGGATTTCCGAACATATACGTAGAAAAGAGAATAACGCTGTGGTGATGAAGGTAAAACGCTGCTGTGCCCAGTGGTCCAGTCGTCTGGCTGAATGCTGGATCATCCCTTGCTTTGGAGATGCTGCGCGTTGTTGCGGGGTCAGTCACTTGAACTCCTGGGTATTCGTGCATTGCTGGCAGCCTTAGCTTGGTGGACGTGGTGTGTGTTCGGATGCGGTGGCGCTCGTCCCATGTTTTTAGGTGCTGCTGACGGTGAGAATGTCGCTGCCAGATGCTGTGGGAGGCGCTCGAGGTAGGAAGGCAGTACGCCAGACGCTACACTACGGATCGAAGCAATAGAGTTCTAATGATACATAAAACGCGATATCGCAATCTCAATTCCAAGCTTCACGATAAGATGTAATTCAATGCAACGTGCTATGTATATCTCATCAATACTACAAGAGAATGTAAATTCCACACATACGTGCGACAAAATAGCGTTTCTAGACGTCAACGTATCGAAGCAATACAGTTCTAATTCTTCATAATACGCTATACCGCATCTCATTTCTTTGTCTCATGATCATATGCAATATTCAACGCAGCCCATTACATATATCTCGTCCACACTTCAAAAGAATGGAAATCCAGTCTTCCCTGTGACGGAATAGCGTTTGTGGACGTCTACGTATCGAAGCAACAGGATTGTAACGCATCATAAAACGCGATATCGCATCCCATTTCTATGCATCATGATAACACGTAATATCATTGCGACGCGTTATGTATAACTCGTCAACACTTCCAAAGAATGTTAATCCCACACTTCGCTGCCACGGAATAGCGTTTTTAGATGTCTACGTTTCTAAGAAATAGAGATCTAATGCTTCATTTAACGCGATATCGAATCTCATTCCTATGTTTCAGGATAAGATATCATATTCATTGCGAAGTGTCATGTATACCTCGTGTTCACTTCAAAAGAATGTAAATGCGACACTTCCCTGCTGGGAAATAGCGTTTGCCGATGTATACGTATCGTGGCATTAGAGTTCTAATGCTTCTCAAAACACGATATCGCTACTCATTACTATGCTTCATGGTAATATATAATATTCATTGTGGAGTGTTATGTATACCTCGTATTCACATCAAAAGAATATAAATGCGACACTTCCTTGCTAGGAAATAGCGTTTGCAGATGTCTACGTATCGAAGCAATAGAGTTCTAAAACCTTCTAATTCGCGATATCGCATCTCATTTCTATGTTTCATGATAAGATATAATATTCATTGTGGAGTCTTATGTATACCTCGTATTCGTTTCAAAAGAATGTAAATGCGACACACCCTTGTTAGGAAGTAGCGTTTGCAGATGCCTACGTATCGAACCAATAGAGTTCTAATGCTTCTTAAATCGCGATATCGCATCTCATTTCTATGTTTCATGACAATATATAATATTCATTACGATGGGTCATGTATAACTCGCATACACTTAAAATGTATGTAAATGCGACACTTCCTTGCTAGGAAATAGCGTTTGCAGAGGTCTACGTATCGAAGCAATAGATTTCTAATGCTTCTTAAATCGCGATATCGCATCTCATCTCTATGTTTCATGATAAGATATAATATTCATTGTGCAGTGTTATGTATATCTCGTCTATACTTCAAATGGATGTAAATGCGACACTTCCTTGCTAGGAAGTAGCGTTTGCAGATGTCTACGTATCGAAGAAATAGTGTTCTAATGCTTCTTAAATCGCCATATTATATCACATTTCTATGTTTCATGATAAGATATAATATTCATTGTGGAGTGTTAAGTATACCTCGTATTCACTTCAAAAGAATGTAAATGCGACACTTCCTTGCTAGTAAACAGCGTTTGCAGATGTCTACGTATCGAAGCAGTAGATTTCTAGTGCTTCTTAAATCGCCACATCGCATCTCATTTCAATGTTTCATGATAAGATATAATATTCATTGTGCAGTGTTATGTATATCTCGTCTATACTTCAAATGGATGTAAATGCGACACTTCCCTGCTAGGAAACAGCGTTTGCAGATGTCTACGTATCGAAGCAGTAGAGTTCTAATGCTTCTCAAAACGCGATATCGCATCTCATTTCTATGTTCCATGATAAGATATAATATTCAATACGAAGTGTCATGTATACCTTGTATTCCTTTCAAAAGAATGTAAATGCGACGCTTTCTTGCTAGGAAGTAGCGTTTGCAGATGTCTACGTATCGAAGCAATAGATTTCAAATGCTTCTTAAATCGTCATATCGCATCTCATTTCTATGTTTCATGATAAGATATAATATTCAATACGAAGTGTCATGTATACCTTGTATTCCTTTCAAAAGAATGTAAATGCGACACTTCCTTGCTAGGAAGTAGCGTTTGCAGATGTCTACGTATCGAAGAGATGGTGTTCTAATGCTTCTTAAATCGCCATATTGCATCACAATTCTATGTTTCATGATAAGAAATAATATTCATTGTGGAGTGTTATGTATACCTCGTATTCACTTCAAAAGAATGTAAATGCGACACTTCCTTGCTAGGAAATAGCGTTTTCAGATATCTGCGTATCGAAGCAATAGAGTTCTAATGCTTCTTAAATAGCCATATCGCATATCATATCTATGTTTCATGATAGGATATAATACTCATTGTGCAGTGTTATGTATATCTCGTCTATACTTCAAATGGATGTAAATGCGACACTTCCTTGCTAGGAAATAGCGTTTTCAGATATCTACGTATCGAAGCAATAGAGTTCTAATGCTTCTTAAATAGCCATATCGCATATCATTTCTATGTTTCATGATAAGATATATTACTCATTGTGAAGTGTTATGTATATCTCGTCTATACTTCAAATGGATGTAAATGCGACACTTCCTTGCTAGGAAATAGAGTTTGCAGATGTCTACGTATCGTGGCATTAGAGTTCTAATGCTTCTCAAAACGCGATATCGCATCTCATTTCTATGTTTCATGATAAGATATAATATTCATTGTGGAATGTTATGTATACCTCGTATTCGTTTCAAAAGAATGTAAATGCGACGCTTTCTTGCTAGGAAGTAGCGTTTGCAGATGTCTACGTATCGAAGCAATAGATTTCAAATGCTTCTTAAATCGTCATATCGCATCTCATTTCTATGTTTCATGATAAGATATAATATTCAATACGAAGTGTCATGTATACCTTGTATTCCTCTCAAAAGAATGTAAATGCGACACTTCCTTGCTAGGAAGTAGCGTTTGCAGATGTCTACGTATCGAAGAAATGGTGTTCTAATGCTTCTTAAATCGCCATATTACATCACATTTCTATGTTTCATGATAAGAAATAATATTCATTGTGGAGTGTTATGTATACCTCGTATTCACTTCAAAAGAATGTAAATGCGACACTTCCTTGCTAGGAAATAGCGTTTTCAGATATCTGCGTATCGAAGCAATAGAGTCCTAATGCTTCTTAAATAGCCATATCGCATATCATATCTATGTTTCATGATAGGATATAATACTCATTGTGCAGTGTTATGTATATCTCGTCTATACTTCAAATGGATGTAAATGCGACACTTCCTTGCTAGGAAATAGCGTTTTCAGATATCTACGTATCGAAGCAATAGAGTTCTAATGCTTCTTAAATAGCCATATCGCATATCATTTCTATGTTTCATGATAAGATATATTACTCATTGTGAAGTGTTATGTATATCTCGTCTATACTTCAAATGGATGTAAATGCGACACTTCCTTGCTAGGAAATAGAGTTTGCAGATGTCTACGTATCGTGGCATTAGAGTTCTAATGCTTCTCAAAACGCGATATCGCATCTCATATCTATGTTTCATGATAAGATATAATATTCATTGTGGAATGTTATGTATACCTCGTATTCGTTTCAAAAGAATGTAAATGCGACGCTTTCTTGCTAGGAAGTAGCGTTTGCAGATGTCTACGTATCGAAGAAATGGTGTTCTAATGCTTCTTAAATCGCCATATTACATCACATTTCTATGTTTCATGATAAGAAATAATATTCATTGTGGAGTGTTATGTATACCTCGTATTCACTTCAAAAGAATGTAAATGCGACACTTCCTTGCTAGGAAATAGCGTTTTCAGATATCTGCGTATCGAAGCAATAGAGTCCTAATGCTTCTTAAATAGCCATATCGCATATCATATCTATGTTTCATGATAGGATATAATACTCATTGTGCAGTGTTATGTATATCTCGTCTATACTTCAAATGGATGTAAATGCGACACTTCCTTGCTAGGAAATAGCGTTTGCAGATTTCTACGTATCGTGGCATTAGAGTTCTAATGCTTCTCAAAACGCGATATCGCATCTCATTTCTATGTTTCATGATAAGATATAATATTCATTGTGGAATGTTATGTATACCTCGTATTCGTTTCAAAAGAATGTAAATGCGACACTTCCTTGCTAGGAAGTAGCGTTTGCAGATGTCTACGTATCGAAGCAATAGTGTTCTAATTCTTCTTAAATCGCGATATCGCATCTCATCTCTATGTTTCATGATAAGATATAATATTCATTGTGAAGTGTCATGTATACTTCGTATTCCTTTCAAAAGAATGTAAATGCGACACTCCCTTGTTATGATGTAGCGTTTGGAGATGTCTACGTATCGAAGCAATAGTGTTCTAGTGCTTCTTAAATCGCCATATTACATCACAATTCTATGTTTCATGATAAGATATAATATTCATTGTGGAGTGTTATGTATACCTCGTATTCACTTTAAAAGAATGTAAATGCGACACTTCCCTGCTGGGAAATGGCGTTTGCCGATGTATACGTATCGAAGCAGTAGAGTTCTAATGCTTCTTAAATCGCCATATCGCATCACATTTCTATGTTTCATGATAAGATGTAATATTCATTGTGCAGTGTTATGTATATCTCGTCTATACTTCAAATGGATGTAAATGCGACACTTCCTTGCTAGGAAATAGCGTTTGCAGATGTCTACGTATCGTGGCATTAGAGTTCTAATGCTTCTCAAAACACGATATCGCTACTCATTACTATGCTTCATGGTAATATATAATATTCATTGTGGAGTGTTATGTATACCTCGTATTCACATCAAAAGAATATAAATGCGACACTTCCTTGCTAGGAAATAGCGTTTGCAGATGTCTACGTATCGAAGCAATAGAGTTCTAAAACCTTCTAATTCGCGATATCGCATCTCATTTCTATGTTTCATGATAAGATATAATATTCATTGTGGAGTCTTATGTATACCTCGTATTCGTTTCAAAAGAATGTAAATGCGACACACCCTTGTTAGGAAGTAGCGTTTGCAGATGCCTACGTATCGAACCAATAGAGTTCTAATGCTTCTTAAATCGCGATATCGCATCTCATTTCTATGTTTCATGACAATATATAATATTCATTACGATGGGTCATGTATAACTCGCATACACTTAAAATGTATGTAAATGCGACACTTCCTTGCTAGGAAATAGCGTTTGCAGAGGTCTACGTATCGAAGCAATAGATTTCTAATGCTTCTTAAATCGCGATATCGCATCTCATCTCTATGTTTCATGATAAGATATAATATTCATTGTGCAGTGTTATGTATATCTCGTCTATACTTCAAATGGATGTAAATGCTACAATTTCTTGCTAGGAAATAGCGTTTGCAGATGTCTACGTATCGAAGTAACAGACATCAAGTGCTTCATAAATCGCCATATCGCATCCCTTTTCTATGTTTCATGATAAGATATAATATTCATTGCGAAGTGTCATGTATACCTTGTATTCCTTTCAAAAGAATGTAAATGCGACACTTCCTTGCTAGGAAGTAGCGTTTGCAGATGTCTACGTATCGAAGAAATAGTGTTCTAATGCTTCTTAAATCGCCATATTATATCACATTTCTATGTTTCATGATAAGATATAATATTCATTGTGGAGTGTTAAGTATACCTCGTATTCACTTCAAAAGAATGTAAATGCGACACTTCCTTGCTAGTAAACAGCGTTTGCAGATGTCTACGTATCGAAGCAGTAGATTTCTAGTGCTTCTTAAATCGCCACATCGCATCTCATTTCAATGTTTCATGATAAGATATAATATTCATTGTGCAGTGTTATGTATATCTCGTCTATACTTCAAATGGATGTAAATGCGACACTTCCTTGCTAGGAAACAGCGTTTGCAGATGTCTACGTATCGAAGCAGTAGAGTTCTAATGCTTCTTAAATCGTCATATCGCATCTCATTTCTATGTTTCATGATAAGATATAATATTCAATACGAAGTGTCATGTATACCTTGTATTCCTTTCAAAAGAATGTAAATGCGACACTTCCTTGCTAGGAAGTAGCGTTTGCAGATGTCTACGTATCGAAGAGATGGTGTTCTAATGCTTCTTAAATCGCCATATTGCATCACAATTCTATGTTTCACGATAAGAAATAATATTCATTGTGGAGTGTTATGTATACCTCGTATTCACTTCAAAAGAATGTAAATGCGACACTTCCTTGCTAGGAAATAGCGTTTTCAGATATCTGCGTATCGAAGCAATAGAGTTCTAATGCTTCTTAAATAGCCATATCGCATATCATATCTATGTTTCATGATAGGATATAATACTCATTGTGCAGTGTTATGTATATCTCGTCTATACTTCAAATGGATGTAAATGCGACACTTCCTTGCTAGGAAGTAGCGTTTGCAGATGTCTACGTATCGAAGAAATGGTGTTCTAATGCTTCTTAAATCGCCATATTACATCACATTTCTATGTTTCATGATACGAAATAATATTCATTGTGGAGTGTTATGTATATCACGTCTATACTTCAAATGGATGTAAATGCGACACTTCCTTGCTAGGAAATAGCGTTTGCAGATGTCTACGTATCGTGGCATTAGAGTTCTAATGCTTCTCAAAACACGATATCGCTACTCATTACTATGCTTCATGGTAATATATAATATTCATTGTGGAGTGTTATGTATACCTCGTATTCACTTCAAAAGAATATAAATGCGACACTTCCTTGCTAGGAAATAGCGTTTGCAGATGTCTACGTATCGAAGCAATAGATTTCTAATGCTTCTTAAATAGCCATATCGCATACCATTTCTATGTTTCATGATAAGATATAATACTCATTGTGCAGTGTTATGTATATCTCGTCTATACTTCAAATGGATGTAAATGCGACACTTCCTTGCTAGGAAGTAGCGTTTGCAGATGTCTACGTATCGAAGAAATAGTGTACCAATGCTTCTTAAATCGCCATATTACATCACATTTCTATGTTTCATGATAAGATATAATATTCATTGTGGAGTGTTGTGTATACCTCGTATTCACATCAAAAGAATGTAAATGCGACACTTTCTTGCAAGTAAATGGCGTTTGCGGATGTCTACGTATCGAAGCAGTAGAGTTCTAGTGCTTCTTAAATCGCCATATCGCATCTCATTTCAATGTTTCATGATAAGATATAATATTCATTGTGCAGTGTTATGTATATCTCGTCTATACTTCAAATGGATGTAAATGCGACACTTCCTTGCTAGGAAATAGCATTTTCAGATGTCTACGTATCGTGGCATTAGAGTTCTAATGCTTCTCAAAACGCGATATCGCATCTCATTTCTATATTTCATGATAAGATATAACATTCATTGTGGAATGTTATGTATACCTCGTATTCGCTTCAACAGAATGTAAATGCGACACGTCCTTGCTAGGAAATAGCGTTTCCAGATGCCTACGTATCGAAGCAATAGTGTTCTAATGATTCTTAAATCGCGATATCGCATCTCATTTCTATGTTTCATGACAATATATAATATTCATTGCGAAGGGTCATGTATACCTCGCATACACTTAAAATGAATGTAAATGCGACACTTCCTTGCTAGGAAATGGCGTTTGCAGATGTCTACGTATCGAAGCAATAGATTTCTAAAGCTTGCTAATTCGCGATATCGCATCTCATATCTATGTTTCATGATAATATATAATATTCATTGCGAAGTTTCATGTATACCTCGCATACAATTCAAACGAATGTGAATGCGACAGTTGCTTGCTAGGAAATAGTGTTTGCAGATGTCTACGTGTCGAAGCAATAGTGTTCTAATGCTTCTTAAATCGTCATATCGCATCTCAATTCTATGTTTCATGATAAGACATAATATTCATTGTGAAGTGTCATGTATACCTCGTATTCCTTTCAAAAGAATGTAAATGCGACACTCCCTTGTTAGGAAGTAGCGTTTGCAGATGTCTACGTATCGAACCAATAGTGTTCTAATGCTTCTTAGATCGCCATATCGCATCTCATTTCTATGTTTCATGATAAGATATAATATTCATTGCGAAGTGTCATGCATACCTCGTATTCCTTTCAAAAGAATGTGAATGCGACAGTTCCTTGCTAGGAAGTAGCGTTTGCAGATGTCTACGTATCGAAGCAATAGAGTTCTAATGCTTGTTAAAACGTGATGTCGCATCTTATTTCTATGTTTCATGATAAGACATAATATCCATTGCGAAATGTCATGTATACCTCGTATTCACTTCAAAAGAATGTAAATGAGACACTTCCTTGCTAGGAAATAGCGTTTGCAGATGTCTACGTATCCAGGCAATAGTGCTCTAATGCTTCTTAGTACACGATATGGCATCTCACTTTTATGTTTCATGATAAGATATAATATACATTGCGAAGTGTCACTTATTCCTCGTATTCACATCAAAAGAATGTAAATGCGACACATCCTTGCTAGAAAATGGTGTTTGCAGATGTCTTCGTATCGTAGAAATAGAGTTCTGACACTTCTTAAAACGCGATATCGCATCACTTATCTATGTTTCATGATAAGATATAATATCCATTCCGATGTGTCATGTATACCTCGTATTAAATTCAAATGAATGTAAATGCGACTCTTCCTTGCTGGGAAATAACGATTGCAGATGTCTACGTATCGAAACAATATAGTTCTAATGCTTCTTAAAATGAGATGTCGCATCTCATTTCTATGTTTCATGATAAGATATAATATTCATTGCGAAGTAGCATGTATACCTCGCTTACACTTCAAATGAATGTAAATGCGACACTTCCTTGCTAGGAAATAGCGTTTCCAGATGTCTACGTATCGAAGCAATAGGGTTCTAATCCTTTTAAAAACGTGATATCGCATCTCTTTTCTATGTTCACGATATGATATAGTATTCACTGCGAAGTGTTACGTATATCTTGTCTACACATCGAAAGAATGTAAATGCGACACTTCCTTGCTAGGAAATAGCGTTCCCAGATGTCTACGTATCGAAGCAATAGGGTTCTAATCCTTCTAAAAACACGATATCGCATCTCATTTCCATGTCTCATGATAAGATATAATATGCAGTGCGAAGCGTATTGAATACCTCGTCTACAATTCACAAAAATGTAAATGCCACAATTCATTGCTAGGAAATGCATTTCCAGATGTCTACTTTTCGAAGCAATGGACTTCTAATGCTCCTTAAAACGCGATATCGCATCAGATTTCTATGTTCCATGCTAAGATATAATATTTATTACGAAGTGTTATTTACACCACGTCTGCAATTTAAAGTAATGTAAATGCCATACTTCCTTGTTAGGAAATGCGTTTGCAAATGTCTACGTATCGAAGCAATAGAGTTGTAATGCTTCATAAAACGCGATATCGCACCTCACTTCTATGTTGGATGATAAGATATAATATTCACTGCGAATTGTTGTGTATACCTCGTATACACTTCAAAATAATGTAAATGCCACACTTCCTTGTATACCTCGTTTGCACTTCAGAAGAATGTAAATGCCACACTACCTTGCTAGGGAATGCAATTCCAGATGTCTATGTATCCAAGCAGTAGAGTTCTAATGCTTCTTAAAACGCGATATCGCATCTCATTCCTATGCTTCATGATAAGAAAGAATAATCATTACGAAGGGTTATGTATACCTCGTCTACACTTCAAATGAATGTAAATGCCACACTTCCTTGCATAGGAAATGCGTTTCGAGGTGTCTACGTATCGAAGCAATAGGGTTCTAATGCTTCTTAAAACGCGATATCGCATCTCGTCTCTATCTTTCATGATAAGATATAATATTCATTGCGAAGTGTTATATATACCTCATCTACAATTCAAAAGAATGGAAATGCGACACTTCCTTGCTAGGATATAGCGTTTCCAGATGTCTACGCTCCGAAGCAATGGAGTTCTAATGCTTCTAAAAACGTTATATCGCATCTCATGTCTATGTTTCGCGATAAGATATGACATATATTGCGAAGTGTTATGTACGCATCGTCTACACTTCAAAAGAATGTAAATGCGACACTTCCTTGCTAGGAAATAGTGATGGCAGATGTCAACGTATCGAAGCAACAGAGTTCTAATGCTTCTCAAAGCGCGATATCGCATCTCATTTCTATGTTTCTTGATAAGATATAACATTCATTGCGAAGTGTCATGTATACCTCGTATTCGCTTCAAAGGAATGTAAATGCGACACTTCCTTGCTAGGAAATAGCGTCTCCAGATATCTACGTATCGTAGCAATAGAGTTCTAATGCTTCTCAAAACGGGATATCGCATCTCATTCCTATGTTTCATGACAAGATATAATATTCATTGCGAAGTGCCATGTATACCTCGTACTCACTTCAAAAGAATTTAAGTCCGACACTTCTTTGCTAGGAAATAGCGTTTGCACATGTCTACGTTTCGTAGCAATAGTGTTCTAATACCGCATAAAACGCGATATCGCATCTCATTTCTACGTTTCATGATAAGATATAATATCCATTGCGAAGTGTCACTTATACCGCGTATTCACTTCAAATGGATGTAAATGCAAAACTTCCTTGCTAGGAAATAACGTTTGCAGATGTCTACGTATCGTAGCAATAGAGTTCTAATACTTGTCAAAACACGATATCGCATCACATATCTATGTTTCATGATAAGATATAGTATTCAATGTGCAATGTTACGTATGCCTTGCATTCACTTCAAAAGAATGTAAATGCGACACTTACCTGCTAGGAAATAGCGTTTGCGGATGTCTACGTATCGTAGCAATAGAGTTCTAATGCTC
Organism: Xylocopa sonorina; assembly: GCF_050948175.1. Taxonomy (NCBI): domain Eukaryota; kingdom Metazoa; phylum Arthropoda; class Insecta; order Hymenoptera; family Apidae; genus Xylocopa; species Xylocopa sonorina. The sequence goes on along the minus strand of NW_027490381.1, from coordinate 322,776 downwards.
CTTAAAACGCGACAACGCATCTCATTCCTATGTTTCATGATAAGATATGATATGCATTGCGGAGTGATATGTATACCTCGTATTCACTTCAAAAGAATGTAAATGCGACACTTCCTTGCTAGGAAGTAGCGTTTGCAGATGTCTACGTATTGTAGCAATAGAGTTCTAATGCTTCTCAATACGCGATATCGCATCTCCTTTTTTTGTCCCACGATAAGGTATAATATTCATTGCGAAGTGTCATGTATTCTCGTCTACACTTCAAAAGAATGTAAATGCGACACTTCCTTGCTAGGAAATAGAGTTTGCGGATGTCTACGTATCGTAGCAATAGAGTTCTAATGCTCCTTAAAACGCGATATTGCATCTCATTTCTATATCTTATGATAAGGTATAATATTCCTTGCGAAGTTTTATGTATCCCTCGTCTACACGTCAAAAGAATGTAAATGCGACACTTCCTTGCTAGGAAATAGTGTTTGCAGATGACTACCTATCGTAGCAATAGAGTTCTAATGCTTCTTAAAACGCGATATAGCATCTCATTTCTATGTTTCATGATAAGATACAACATTCATTGCGAAGTGTCATGTATACCTCGGACACACTTCAAATGAATGTAAATGCGACACTTCCTTGCTAGGAAATAGCGTTTGCAGGTGTCCACGTATCGAAGCAATAGAATTCTAATGCATCTTAAATCGCGATATCGCATCTCATTTCTATGTTTCATGTTAAGATATAGTATTCATTGTGCAATGTTATGTTTACCTCGCATTCACTTCAATAGAATGAAAATGCGACACTTACCTGCTAGGATATAGCGTTTGCAGATGACTACCTATCGTAGCAATAGAGTTCTAGTGCTTCTTAAAACGCGATATCGCATCTCATTTCTATGTTTCATGATAAGATATAGTATTCATTGTGCAATGTTATGTATACCTCGCATTCACTTCAAAAGAATGTAAATGCGACACTTCCTTGCTAGGATATAGCGCTTGCAGATGTCTACGTATCGTAGCAATAGAGTTCTAATGATTCTCAAATCGCGATATCGCATCTCATTTCGATGTCTCATGATAAGATATAATATTCATTGCGGATTGTCATGTATTCTCGTCTACACTTCAGAAGAATGTAAAGGCGACACTTCCTTGCTAGGAAATAGAGTTAGCAAATGTCTACGTATCGTAGCAATGGAGTTATAATGCTTCATATATCGCGATATCGCATCTCATTTCTATGTTTCATGATAAGATATAATTTGCATTGTGGAGTGATATGTAAACCTTGTATTCACTTCAAAAGAATGTAAATGCGACACTTCCTTGCTTGGAAGTAACGTTTGCAGATGTCTACGTATCGAAGCAATAAATTTCTAATGCTTCTTAAAACGCGATATCGCATCTCATTTCTATGTTTCACGATAAGATATAATCTTCATTGCGAAGTGTCATGTATACCTCGTCTACACTTCAAAAGAATGTAAATGCCACACATGCTGGCTAAGAAATAGCGTTTCCGGATGTCTACCTATCGAAGCAATAAAGTTCTAATGCTTCTTAGAACGCGATATCGCATCTCATTTCTATTTTTCATGATAAGATATAATATTCATTGCGAAGTGTCATGTATTCTCGTCTACACGTCAAAAGAATGTAAATGCAACACTTCCTTGCTAGGGAATAGCGTTTCTAGATGTCTACGTATCGATGCAATAGAGTTCTAATGGGTAGGGGTAGAGGTCCTTCTCACACCCGAGAACCATCCTGTTTGTCTCAATGGACTATGGCAGCGGTCTTATCGTTGCAGAGCTCTGGATCCTATCCTTCGGGCTTCAGTGTCTCTTCTTGCTCACTTCCCGACTCCTCCACCGTCGAGCCTGTCACTCTACCTCGGCGCACAGCCCTTCCGCGAACCCGCGGTCTTTTTATCCGCCGAAAACGCGTCTTATGGGTCGCTTCTTCCATCAGCTCGCCAGTCTAATCCGTAGAACGGAGAGAGAGAAACGAACGGGATGGGGGGGGGGGGGGATGGTTCTACCATCGTGTATTTCACGCTCCTCGCAGATACAGCTATCGCGATGGTCCGTGTCGCGCTTCTCGCATGGGTGGTGATCTACGAGCTAGTCTAACCGAAGCAGGGGTTGGTGGGTGAGAGAGCCTTGTGACTTCACCACGTCACAGTACATACAAATTTGCGATTAAGTAGCTATGTGTTCAAATTCAATTCCGAATAATGCACTAAAAAGCATCCCAGATAACAAACGGCAAGATGGTAGCGACACCATGCCGGCACTATATTGCCACTTCCGAGGAGTGTCAACTGATTCGTAGTCATCTGTGACCGGATTCGTTGACTAAAATGCCAGAACGTGTTACCAGCACGTTCTAGACAAGCGAATCGCGCAGAACCAGCACCATGGTGACACGCGTATCATAGCTCCATTCATGAATATCCTCAGCAATGACGCAGGTTCACATTTGGCAATGGCGAACCTGTGCTTTCATACAAATTAGAACCGTTAGATGTCAGTAGATGTTCAGCATATGAGTATTGATAGACATTTTGATGGTCGTTTTCCTATATTTATAGTTATTGAGCGAGTCGTATATATTTCTTTCAATCCATCATAGACTAAAAATATTATTTATAAAAAAAATATTACTTATAAAATAAAAATTCATGCTGTTGCGTCCCTAACTTCGCCTTGTGTAATTTTTGAAATAACATGCTGTCATCGTATTTAATGTAACCCTCAATTGCATGAATTTGTAACAATAAATTGAAGAAAATATATATAAAATAAGTGTATATATTTTTATGACAAAGTAATTATCGACTTTATGGAAAAAATCGCCCTATCGAGCTAGTTTATAGAAAATAATAAAATCGAATTCTTATATCTTTGTTTTGTGCCGGTGTATCTATATTGGAATCAAAATAAATAAATTGCACAGTTTAGTCATTTTTCATATTTGCTTATAATTTTTATGGAAACAGCTTCCCCATTAGTAAATGTCAGCCTACGCCACAACCACGCGTGTAGCTATGGTGAGCTGATAGTGTCATTGTCACGGCCGTGTAGCCCGTGTGCTATATCTCGGTGCTTTAATAGTGCCGTGATACGAATGCCGCCCCAGTACTAACAGTATGCCATTTCGAAAGCTGAGTAGGAGCACTTTGTTAGCACAGTTCTGTCACGGAATTCGTTCCATCCGTTGTCATTGGCGCGCCAATCGCTGGCTGTTTGGGATATTGTAGTGCATGAGGCAGACTTGTTCCTTATCATCGTCAAGGAGATGGATTTTCACTCCCCCCTTTTTGAATTTTTTAAATTATTGTTTGGAATTTTTGCCGTTTCTGTATCTCTATGACCGCATTGTGGATTCAACTTATGTACGATCTTTTTGGTCTTCATCTTTTGTTACATGTAATATTATATATGTGATGCACGTTTGTTATGTAATGCTCCGATTTGTAAGCCTCAGATACTTTTATTCTTTGGTAAAGCAACTTATTCGATTAATATATATTTATTAGAATTAGATATAAACAATTAGAAAAATGTTATTAAAATACTATTAAATACGTTGTTGCAATTATATATTTAAGGTCCGAAGATGTAGATGCAATTAATGTCCGATATTTTACGTGATCCAATCGACGTATCAAGTGAGGCTATGAAATATAAAAATCTTTTACTATTCTTCGACCCCTTTACATGTTACATGAATGATAAGTTCTGGAAGACAAGAAGCCTGAATTAGTGAGATATCTAGGAACATAAGTAATTTGTAAGTAACGCATCTTTTCTCTTTGAAATACTTGCCTTTGCATAGAATAGAACGTATAGATATAATTGCCAGTTTGTACCCATTTCGGTCCAATTCTATTATAGCCTTTGAGCAGAAGTAATATTGATTATACTTGATTTTTGCAATAGTTCTTTAATTAACAGATTTTATTAACCTAGAATCATCATTTGACGGATGTATCAATCTACTTTGTAGCTCCATCAGTTTCTTTTTCTGCTCGCTACTTTCCATTTTCAGTTCCGTATACTTATCCTTTATCACCATCATATATGTTGCGTAAAATTACAAAAACTTTTTGTCCTCAAGTTTTGCGGATATTTCAATTAAATTTCCTTTGATTAAATAAACGGAAATTAAAAAACAGTGGCACGTACCATTTCTTGGAAACGTTGTATCGTAATTTGCATCTGACTGTTTTGAAAGGCACGCACTTTACTTAACGTTTGCAATGATTCGGTTAGCGAAGTAAAGTAATATTCTACTTTCGAAATTGTTGGCTCTTGTAATTCTAAGGCAAATATATTCATCTGTCGACACCGTGAACATTGTTTTTTGGCAAAATTCCGGAAAAACAAATATACTATAAGTAAAATAATAAACATCATAATATTAAATTTAACTCTGTTCATCGTTGCCTTGTTGGACACATCCATAACAATATACAGGGTGGGGCAGTAATAATTAGCACCTCAGATATCCACGAAACTATAAGTCTCATAGAAGTTTTTACTAATATAAAATTGCATAGTACAAAGGGGCCATCCGTTGATGAAAATAGTTTTTTTGTAAGTGGAGTTATGTTGGACATATGAAGGTTACCTTCATTTTTTAAAATGAATTGGTATGTCCATTCTTCCGTAATACGATAGAGCATTTTAAAGCAAGTTTAACGATTTGTAACATGAAGGCATTGAAGGTTACAAAAAGTAAAGAAAGGCGATAATACTCATGGCCTTGATAGTAAATGAAACCTACGTATTGTAAACAGTGGTAGAAGGCGTAATACTTACCGTTTACTTCACTGTGAATAAACACTTTTCGAAGGGCATTTCAATAGTTTGCAGCATAAGTTAAACATGATAAGATTAGTATTGAAAAATCGGTTCGAATACGTTTGGTTAGGCTGTTCTTTGTGTCGTTCATTTTATAAGTACTGAGCTGCGGATTCCTGAGGACAGCTCACAAAATTGTTGAACTATGGAAGATTATCATTGTGAATTTGAATCAAAAGGTAATTAAATTCCATTAGATTGTAAACAGATCTCAATGTTTCATTTTAGATAGTAAGATTAAATATTCTTTACAAAACTACAAGAATGGATACATACCTTTCTGTTATTATTATTTCATAAAGAATTATAATTGCAATTATATAGTTCATTACGATAAAAAATATTTCTCAGCAAATTCTAAATATTAAATAAAAGAATCAAGTAAAACATTTTTAATAATTACGAATATGAAAAATACTTGAACATTCCAATAGAAAGATGTCTAAGCAGGAGCTAGAAAAGTCAAACATTCAATTTCAATTCCAGAATTCATCTATAAGAGGTAAAATGTTTCGAAAGCTTTAATTACAGTCTTTAATGCAAGCAGTTGGGCAGTATTTCAATTTTTAAGAAAATTGATGAAAGTCAACCATTTTGAAGTGGTCAGAATCTTTGTCGTTTGAGCAATAAGTGAATAACAAATAACTGCATAAATTCCAGGCTTAAAAACTTATGGATTAAATCCTATGCAGACTCGTTTATGAGCGAGTTACTAAATAATAATCCACACTAAGTAATCATTTTAAAACTTAAACGATTACATCTCGCGAACTTTCGAAGATATCAGAAGCGTGAAAAGTATGTGGTTTATCAAAAACTCTTCTAAAAGAACGGACGAAGCCAATAGAAATCTTTGTTGAAGTAAGCAAGTTCTAAAGTTCTAAGCAACGCGATGGCCCTTATCTGCCTATGTTTCATAGCAAGTAAGTTCTGAATTTCTATGAAATCCGATGGAATTCCTCACTACTAACGTTTCAAAGTAAGTTCTAAAATTCTCAGTTCTACGTTTAAAACTATGTGTGTTCTATATATCTATGTAAAGTGATGGTTCCTATTAGTTGTGACGGAAACCTATATATAGTAAGTCAGGGAAGCTCGAAGGGGTTAATTATCTAAATGCTTTAAAGTGTAAAACGTACTTTAATCTAAAGCGATCTATCGTTCCAAGGTATCCGCTCACGTACAACTTTTCTTGGGCGCCAGCTGTTCAGAAAGTAGCAAAGGGATAGACTACACGACCCCGGGAACCCTGGGGCGGAACAACCCTTGAAACTTCGAAATGGTCCTCCTCTCGACTACGCCTAGCTAAGTACACACACTCAGGTCGCGAGATACTGAAGTCACGGCATGTTTATTTATGGTCTCGACGTGGGTTTAACTAAGAAGGGCTACGGGAAACTACGCAACACGCCACAAATTACCGGGTATCATAACTCGCTTCACGATATAAGATACAATATACAATATGCGACACAAGAAATGGGACGCTTTAGCGAATAAGCTCTCACGTTCTCTTCTTCAGGTTCCTTGAATTCGCTGGTGGTCCTCGGGTCTCCTGCATCCTCCTCGGGGCTCCTTGGTGGAGTGGGCTGTAGGCTTCGGTACTGTTCGAGTCCATCGATCAGTGGATTTCGGCGATTTCCTCTTCTCACCCCTTTGGGTGTCCCTGAGGGGATCCTCCTGATCATTTAAATTGCGTAGCGCCTCGCGCGCCGCGCTCCTGTCACGTAAAATTGAGAGAAATGACTTAGAATGAAACGAGAGTGAATAACTGTTCACTCCTCTCTTTATTGAATACAGGATATAAACTTTTATATTACCGTTTGTAGGGCAGAGTTTCAGGATGTACGCCGATGATAACTTTAAGACTACTGACCTAGACAATCCCTAGGTCTTTTATGTGTTATGTTTTTCTGGAGTAGGGGTAGGACCTTAACCCTGCTCTTTGGAATTAGGGTATGATAATATAAACGGGATGCGTCAGGCGGGTGACTCTTGTTTGTTTCCTCTAGCGAGATTATGGGCGTGTTGGTATAGGCTATTTGAGAATGCGTTTGTCATTACACTCCCATGGCCCACCTGCAGGGCCGCTGGACTTTTGACTTCTCTTTAGGGGGTTAAGGATGGTTGAGGACCTTCTCACATCCCACAGCATTATAAAGCACAAAAGCAGATAAGCATAATGCGATGCATAGAGCTTTACAACCTTCTAACCTACTTTGAACTGCTTATATGAAATGCAATATTGAGGTGCATGAAGCATGACAAATTAAATGCTTCGGCACCTGGACATCTAGAAACGCTATCCCCGGGCAAGAAAGTGTAGGGTTCACACTCAATTCATATGCAGCAGCAGATAAACATAACGCGATGCTATGAATATTACATCTTATCATGAAATATAGAAGTAAGATGCGCAGCCGCGCTTTACGAAGCATTAGAACTCTATTGCTTCTAAACCTTCAGATATAGAAACGATATTCCGTAGCAAGGAAGTGATCCATTTACATTCATTTGAAGTGTAGAGGAGATATACATAACGCGTTGCATTGAAATTACATCTTATCATGTGACTTAGAATTGATATGCGATATCGCGTTTTATAAAGAGTTAGAAATCTATTGCTTCGATGCGTAGACATCTAGAAACGCAATTTCCTAACCAAGAAGTGTGGCATTTGCATTCTTTTGAAGTGTAGACGAGGTATACATAACACTTCGCAATGAATATTATATCTTATCATGAAACTTACATGAGATGCGATATCGCGTTCTAGGAAGCATTAGAGCTCTATTGCTTCGATACGTAGATATCAGGGAACACTATTTCCTAGCAGGGACGCGTGGCGTTTGCAATGTTTAGATGTGTAGTCGAGGTATACATAACACTTCCCAATGAATATTATAGCTTATCTTGAAACCCAGAAATGAGATGCGATATCGCGTTTTAAGAAGCAGTGGAACCCTATTGCTTGGGTACGTAGAAATCAGAGAACACTATTTCCTAGCAAGGATGTGTGGCCTTCACATTTTTTTGAAGTGTATACGAGGTCCACATAGCTCTTCGCAAAGAATATTGCATTTTATCATGATACGTAGAAATGAGGTGCGATATCGCATTTTAAGCAGCATTAGAACTCTATTGCTTGGATACGCAGACATCTGGAAACGTTATTTCCTAAGAAGGAAGTGTGGCATTTACATTCTTTTACAGTCTAGACGAGGTATACATAACACTTCGCAATGAATATTATATCTTATCCTGACACATAGAAATGAGTTGCGATATGGCGTTATAGGTAGCATTGGAACTCTATTGATTCGATACGTAGACGTCTGGAAACGCATTTCCTAGCAAGGATGTGTGGCATTTACATTCTTTTACAGTCTAGACGAGGTATACATAACACTTCGCAATGAATATTATATCCTATCATGAAACATAGAAATGAGATGCGATATCGCGATTAGAGAAACATTAGAAATCTATTGCTTCGATACGTACACAATCGGATACGTATTTCCTGGCAAGGAAGTGTGGCATTTACATTCTTTTAGGTGTGGACGAGGTATACATAACACTGCGCATTGAATATTATATCTTATCATAAAACATATAATTTAGATGCGATATCGCGTTTCAAGAAGCATTAGCAGTCTATTGCCTCGATACGTAGACACCTCGAAACGCACTTCCTACCAAGGAAGTGTGACATTTACATTCTTTTGAAGTGTAGACGAGGTTTACATAACACTGCGCAATGAATATATCGCGTTTTAAGGAGCATTAGAACACTCTTGCTACGATACGCATACATCTGCAAACGCTATTTCCAAGCATGGAAGTGTCGCATTTACATTCCATTGAAGTGAATACGAGGTATGCATGACACTTCGCCATGGATATTATATCTTATCATGAAACATAGAAATGAGATGCGATATCGCGATTTAAGAAGCACTAGAACTCTATTGGTACGATACGTAGACATCTGCAAACGTTATTTCCATGCAAGGAAATGTCGCATTTACATTCTTTTGAAGTGAATACGAGGTATACATAACATTACACAATGAATATTATATCTTATTACGAAACCTTGAAATGAGATGTGATATCGTGATTTAATAAGCATCAGAACTCTATTGCTTCGTTACGTAGATATCTGGAAACGCTATTTCCTAGCATGGAAGTGTCGCATTTACATTCTTTTGAACTGAATACGAGGTATACATGACACTTCGCAATGGATATTATATCTTATCATGAAACATTGAAATGGGACGCGACATCGCGCTTTAAGAAGCATTAGTACACTATTCGTACGATACGCAGATATCTGGAGACGCTATTTCCTAGCAAGGAAATGTCGCATTTACATTCTTTTGATGTGAATTCGAGGTATACATAACATTACACAATGAACATTATATCTTATTATGAAACATTGAAATGAGATGCGATATCGCGTTTTAAGAAGCATTAAGACATTATCGCTACGATACGTAGACATCTGCAAACGCTATTTCCTAGCATGCAAGTGTCGCATGTACATTCTTTTGATGTGAATGCGAGGTATACATGACACTTCGCAATGAATATTATATCTTATCATGAAACATAGAAGTGAGATGTGATATCGCGTTTTACGAATCATTAGATCTCTATTCTTACGATGCGTGGTCATCTGGAAACGCTATTTCCTAGCAAGGAAGTGTCGCATTTACATTCTTTTGAAGTGAATACGAGGTATACATAACACTCCATAATGAATATTATATCTCATCATGAAACATAGAAGTGACATGCGATATCGCGTTTTACGAATCATTAGAACTCTATTGCTACGATACGTAGACATCTGCATACAATATTTCCTAGCAAGGAAGTGTCGCATTTACATTCTTTTGAAGTGAATTCGAGGTATACATGGCACTTCGGAATGGATATTATATCTTATCATGAAACATAGAAGTCAGATGCGATATCGCGTTCTAAGAAGCATTAGAACTCTATTGCTGCGATACGTAGATATCTGCAAAGGCTACTTCCTAGCATGGGTGGGTCGCATTTACATTCTTTTGAAGTGAATACGAGGTATACATAACACTCCATAATGAATATCTTATCATGAAACATAGCAGTGAGATGCGATATCGCGTTTTAAGAAGCATTAGAACTCTATTGCTACGATACGTAGACATCTGAAAAGGCTATTTCCTAGCATGGAAATGCCGCATTTATATTCTTTTGAAGTTAACACGAGGTATACATGACACATCGCATTGAATATTATATCTTATCTCGAAACATAGAAGTGAGATGCGATATCGCGATTTAAGAAGCACTAGAACTCTATTGCTACGATGCGTAGACATCTGCAAATGCTATTTCCTAGCAAGGAAGTGTCGCATTTACATCCGTTGAATTGGATACGAGGTATACATAACATTTCACAATGAATATTATATCTTATTACGAAACATAGAAATGAAATGCGACCTCTCGTTTTAAGTAGCATTGGAACTCTATTGCTACGATACGTAGACATCTGCAAAGGCTATTTCCTAGAATGGAAATGCCGCATTTATATTCTTTTGAAGTGAATACGAGGTATACATGACACTTCGCAATGAATATTATATCTTATCATGAAGCAGAGAAGTGAGATGCGATATCGCGTTTTAAGAAGCATTGGAACCCTATTGCTATGATACGTAGACATCTGGAAAAGCTGTTTCCTAGCTAGGAAGTGTTGCATTTACAATCATTTGATGTGAATACGAAGCAGACATAACGCTCCACAATGAAGATTATATCTTATCACGGAACATAGAAATGAGATGCGGTATGGCGCTTTAAGAAGCATTAGAACCCTATTGCTTCGATACGTAGGCATCTGGTATCTCTATTTCCTAGCGGGGAAGTGTCGCATTTACATTCTTTTGAAGTGAATACGAAGTATACATGAAACTTCGCAATGAATATTATATCTTATCATGAAACATAGAAATGAGATGCGATATCGTGTCTTGAGAAGCACTAGAACTCTAATGCTATGATACGTAGACATCTGGAAACGAGATTCCCTAGCAAGGAAGTGTCGCATTTACATGCTTTTGAAGTGAATACGAGGTATACCTACGTCTCCATAATAAATATTATATCTTATCAGGAAACATAGAAATGAGATGCGATATCGCTATATAAGAAGCATTAGAACTCTATTGCTTCGATACGGAGACATCTGCAAACGCTATTTCCTAGCAAGGAAGTGTCGCATTTACATTCTCTTGAAGTGAATCCGAGGTATACGTGACACTTCTCAATGAATTTTATATCTTATCATGAAACATAGAAATGAGATGCGATATCGCGTTTTGAGAAGCACTAAAACCCTGTTGCTACGATACGTAGACATCTGGAAACGCTATTCCCTAACAAGGAAGTGTCGCATTTACATTCGTTTGAAGTGAATACGAGGTATACCTACGTCTCCACAATGAATATTGTATCTGATCATGAAACACAGAAATGAGATGCGATATCGCTATTTAAGAATCATTAGAGCTCTATTGCTTCGATACGGACTCATCTGCAAACGCTATTACCTAGCAAGGAAGTGTCGCATTTACATTCTTTTGAATTGAATACGAGGTGTACATAACACTCCACAATGAATACTATATCTTATCATGAAACATATGAATGAGATGCGATATCGCGATTTAAGATGCATTAGAACTCTATTACTTCGATACGGTGACATCTGGAAACGCAGTTTCCGATCAAGGAAGTGTCGCATTTACATTCCTTTGAAGTGAATACGAGGTATACATAACACTACACAATGAATATTATATCTTATCATGAAGCATAGAAATGAGATGCGATATCTTGTATTAAGAAGATTTAGAACTCTATTGCTTCGATACGTAGATATTTGCAAACGCTATTTCCTAGCAAGGAAGTATCGCATTTACATTCTTTTGAAGTGAGTACGAGGTATACATGACATTTCGCAATGAATATTATATCTTATCATGAAACATAGAAATGAGATGCGATATCGTGTCTTGAGAAGCACTAGAACTCTAATGCTCCGATACGTAGACATCTGGAAACGAGATTCCCTAGCAAGGAAGTGTCGCATTTACATGCTTTTGAAGTGAATACGAGGTATACCTACGTCTCCAAAATAAATATTATATCTTATCAGGAAACGTAGAAATGAGATGCGATGTCGCTATATAAGAAGCATTAGAACTCTATTGCTTCGATACGGAGACATCTGCAAACGCTATTTCCTAGCAAGGAAGTGTCGCATTTACATTCCTTTGAAGTGAATACGAGGTATACCTACGTCTCCACAATGAATATTATATTCGATCATGAAACATAGAAATGAGATGCGATATCGCTATTTAAGAATCATTAGAGCTCTATTGCTTCGATACGGAGTCATCTGCAAACGCTATTTCGTAGCAAGGAAGTGTCACATTTACATTCTTTTGAATTGAATACGAGGTGTACATAACACTCCACAATGAATACTATATCTTATCATGAAACATAGGAATGAGATGCGATATTGCGATTTAAGATGCATTAGAACTCTATTGCTTCGATACGGTGACATCTGCAAACGCAGTTTCCTATCAAGGAAGTGTCGCATTTACATTCTTTTGAAGTGAATACGAGGTATACATAACACTACACAATGAATATTATATCTTATCATGAAGCATAGAAATGAGATGCGATATCTTGTATTAAGAAGGTTTAGAACTCTATTGCTTCGATACGTAGATATTTGCAAACGCTATTTCCTAGCAAGGAAGTGTCGCATTTACATTCTTTTGAATTGAATACGAGGTGTACATAACACTCCACAATGAATACTATATCTTATCATGAAACATAGGAATGAGATGCGATATCGCGATTTAAGATGCATTAGAACTCTATTGCTTCGATACGGTGACATCTGCAAACGCAGTTTCCTATCAAGGAAGTGTCGCATTTACATTCCTTTGAAGTGAATACGAGGTATACATAACACTACACAATGAATATTATATCTTATCATGAAGCATAGAAATGAGATGCGATATCTTGTATTAAGAAGATTTAGAACTCTATTGCTTCGATACGTAGATATTTGCAAACGCTATTTCCTAGCAAGGAAGTATCGCATTTACATTCTTTTGAAGTGAATACGAGGTACACCTACGTCTCCACAATGAATATTATATCTGATGATGAAACATAGGAATGAGATGCGATATCGCGTTTTGAGAAGCATTAGAACTCTATTGCTTCGATACGTAGATATCTGGAAACGCTATTTCCCAGCAAGGAAGTGTTGCATTTGCATTCTCTTGAGAGGAATACGGTGTATACATGACACTTCGCAATGAATATTATATCTTATGATGAAACATAGAAATGAGATTGGATATGGCGTTTCAAGAAGCATTAGAGCTCTATTTCTTCGATACGTAGATATCTGCAAACCTTATTTCCTAGCAAGGAAGTGTCGCATTTACATTCTTTTGAGGCGAATACGAGGTATCACGTCCGGTGAAACTATTTTCCGCTGCTCCGGAGGCTTTATGACACGAGCCTGTTTTTCAGTAATTCGGTTCGCGGGAACGCGTTAAGACCGGGTCCGTCAATTTCGGCTGACGCGACACTAGCTAAAGCACTCGCGATAATAAGGGAATGACCCTATCTTTCGATGACTTCTCTCTCGATTTGTACGTAGAAACGGCGTGGAGGATCTTTCGCTGGGATCGTAGCGGATTTCGTTCTGTTGGCTGCTACGGAAATCTCGATCAGTCGCCAGCGAAGAGGAGGACGGCGGTCGGAATTCAGCGATGATGCTGAATGTGGCAGAATCGGCGTGATGCGTCGTGGTGTCTGGATCGGAAGCGTCGACGGTCGCTTCGGAAAGCGGCGTCTGGGCTGGTGCGAAGGCAGTTCGCTGGTATACGAGGACTCTCGGAATGCCCTCCAAATATTCAAGCACAAGTGATCCTATGAAATTCTTCCTACTCGCACGTCGAGTTCTTCGCAAACCGGAAGCACGATTCATTCACCAGGTTTTTCTGTACTTTCGACTAAGATCTGAAGGGTAAGCGGCGGTCTCAACGTCTCAAAGCCGATTTCTATACTCCTTCAATTTGATGAAGATCAACCCCAGTTGTATGGAAGAACCCGTGGAAGAATTCGTAGTTAAATGTAATGTTAAAAGTAGAACTAGTATTATAAACACTTGATAAAATCAATGGATGTGGAAATAGTGGACTTGCTAAAAGAACTTGTACTTGGATATAGTAATAGTATAAATAAAATATATTCTAGGTTTAAAGTATATAATAACTGGAATTATTCGAAGTCTAAGACTAAGTTAGAATGGAAATAGAAATACGATGCCTGAACCCCACAATGAGGTGGCTAACGATCTAGAACTAGAGGTTTCGACTCCTCGGTAGGAGATCTCGAGTCAGAGTGTGTGCTCTGGAGACGCGTCTCTGACCTCCTCGGTTCGCGGGGCGCTACGGTCGCGGACGCTCGTGGTAGGGAGATCGCAGTTCCGCGACTAGGGGACTCGCGTCTCGAGGCGGAGAGCGCGCGGTCCAGCGAGTGGGGACCCGCAGCTCGTGGTGGGGCTAGCGGCGCATGCCGCTGGCTGGACGCATCTTACTTAGTGTAACTTAGATCTAGGAATTCTCATATATGCGTCATGATATGGTATGCATGTCCTAGCTTAGAAGTAATATATAGGTTCTAGCAGATCCTGTTCCCGGAATTGGAAAAGACCCCATTCAGGTGATGGGCTGCGGCTACGTCTTCCTGCAGGACGGAATCCTCGGTGCGAGGGAGATAGGGCTGCCCGTCCTTGGTGCAGGCGAGACAGGTATACTCGGTGGTGCGAGTGAGACACTGGTGCCCGGTACGAGCGAGACAGGTATACTCGGCGGTGCGAGTGAGGCAGCGGAACTAGGTGTGAGTGAGCGCGTGCAGGTATGCGCGCGCGAACACTTCCAGTTGCTGGTTCTGCAGGCGAGTTTGGCTGGTTGCATGCGTCCAGGGGTTGATGCTAGGGGGTGCGAGGAGGTTGATGGGTGGCAGGCGGTACGCCTGACGTCACAAAATGCGACACTTCCTTTCTAGGAAGTTACGTTCCCAGATATCTCTGTATCGAAGCTATAGAGTTCTAATTCTCCTTAAAACGCGATATCGCACCACATCTCTAGGTCTCATGATAAGATATAATATTCATTGCGAGGTGTTATGTATTCCTCGTCTACACTTCAAATGAATGTAAATGCGACACTTCCTTTCTAGGAAATAGCCTCTCCAGATATCTACGTATCGTAGCAATAGAGTTCTAATGCTTCTTATAACGCGATATCGCATCTTATTTCTATGTTTCATGAAAAGATATAATATTCATTGCGAATTGTCGTGTATACCACGTATTCACATCAAAAGAATGTAAATGCGACACTACCGTGCTAGGAAATAGCGTCTCCAGATATCTACGAATCGTAGCAATAGAGATCCAATGCTTCTTAAAACTCGATATCGCATCTGATTTCTATATTTCATGATAAGATATAATATCCATTGCGAAGTGTAACTTATTCCTCGTATTCACTTCAAATGAATGTAAATGCGACACTTCCTTCCTAGGAAATAGCGTTTGCAGATGTCTACGTATCGAAGTAATAGTGTACTAATGCTTCTTAAAGCGCGATATCGTGTCTCATTTCAATGTTTCATGATAAGATACAATATTCATTGCGAAGTGTCACGTATACCTCGTATACACATCTAAAGAATGTAAAAGCGACACTTCCTTGCTAGGAAATAGCGTCTCCAGATATCTACGTATCGTAGCAATGGGGTTCTAATGCTTCTGATAACGCGATATCGCATCTCATTTCTGTGTTTCATGATAAGATATAATATCCATTGCGATGTGTCACTTATTCCACGTACTCACTTCGAAAGAATGTAAATGCGACACTTCCTTGCTAGGAAATGGCGTTTGCAGATATCTACGTATCGTTGTAATAGTGTTCTAATGCATCTTAAAACGCGATATAGCATCTCATTTCTATGTTTCATGATAAGATATAATATCCATTGGGAAGTGTCAAGTCTACCTCGTATTCACTTCAAAAGAATGTAAATGCGACACTTCCTTCCTAGGAAATAGCGTTTCCAGATGTCTACGTATCGAAGCAATAGAGTTCTAATGCTTCTTGAAACCAGATATCGCATCTCATTTCTATCTTTCATGATATGATATAATATTCATTGCGAAGTGTTGTGAGTACCTTGTCTGCACTTGGAAAGAATGTAAATGCCACACTTACTTGCAAGAAAATAGCGTTTCCAGATGTATTCGTATCGAAGCTTTAGGGTTCTAATGCTTCTTAAAACGAGACATCGCATCTCAGTTTTATGTTTCATGACAAGATATAATATTCATTGAGAAGTGTCATGTATACCTCGTATTCACTTCAAATGAATGTAAATGCGACACTTCCTTGCTAGGAAATAGCGCTTCCAGTTATCTAGGTATCGAAAGAATAGTGTTCTAATACTTCTTAAAACGCGACATCGAATCTCACTTCTCTGTTTCATGATAATCCATAACATTCATTGCGAAGTGTCATGTATACCTCGCATACACTCCAAATGAATGTCAATGAGACACTTCCCTGCTAGGAATTAGCGTTTGCAGAAGTTTACGTTTCGAAGCAATAGTGTTCTAATGCTTCAGAAAACGACATATAGCATCTCACTTCTATGCTTCATGGTAAGATATAATATTCACTGCGAAGTGTCATGTATACCTAGCATACACTTCAAATGAATCTAAATGCGACACTTCCTTGCTAGGAAATAGCGTTTACAGATGTCTACGTATCGAAGCAACAGAGCTCTAATGCTTCTCAAAACGCGATATAGCATCGCATTTCTGCGTTTCATGATAAGATATAATATTCATTGCGAAGTGTTATCTATACCTCGTATTTACTTCGAAAGAATGTAAATGCAACACTTTCTTGCTAGGAAATATCGTCTGCAGATGTCTGCGTATCGTAGCAAAAGAGTTCTAATGCTTCTCAAAACGTGATACCGCCCCTCATTTCTATGTTTCATTATAAGATATAATATTCATTGCGAAGTGTTATGTATTCCTCGTCTACACTTCAAATGAATGTAAATGCGACACTTCCTTGCTAGGAAGAGGCGATTGCAGATATCTATGTATCGAAGCAATAGATTTCTAATGCTTCTTAGAACGCGATGTCGCATCTCATTTCTATGTTTGATGATAAGATATAATATTCAATGCGAAGAGTTACGTATTCCTCGTCTACACTTCAAAAGAATGTAAATGCGACACTTCCTTTCTATTGAAAAGCATTTGCAGATGTCTACGTATCGTAGCAATAGGGTTCTGATGCTCCTCAAAACGCGATATCGCATCTCATTTCTATGGTTGATGATAAGATATAATATTCATTGCGGAGTGGCATGTATACCTCGTCTACACGTGCAATGAATGTAAATGCCACACTTCCTTGCTAGGAAATACAGTTTGCAGATATCTGCGTAACGAAGCAACGGAGTTCTAATGCTTCTAAAATCGAGATATCGCATCTCATTCCTATGTTTCATGATAAGATATAATATTCTTTGCGGAGTGTCATGTAAGGCTCGGATTCTCTTCAAAAGAATGTAAATGCGACACTTCCTTGCTAGGAAGTAGCGTTTGCATATGTCTATGTATCGTAGCAATAGAGTTCTGATGCTTCTTAAGACGCAATATCGGACCTCACTTCTATGTTTCATGATAAGATATAATATCCATTGCGATGTGTCACTTATTCCACGTACTCACTTCGAAAGAATGTAAATGCGACACTTCCTTGCTAGGAAATGGCGTTTGCAGATATCTACGTATCGTTGTAATAGTGTTCTAATGCATCTTAAAACGCGATATAGCATCTCATTTCTATGTTTCATGATAAGATATAATATCCATTGGGAAGTGTCAAGTCTACCTCGTATTCACTTCAAAAGAATGTAAATGCGACACTTCCTTCCTAGGAAATAGCGTTTCCAGATGTCTACGTATCGAAGCAATAGAGTTCTAATGCTTCTTCAAACCAGATATCGCATCTCATTTCTATCTTTCATGATATGATATAATATTCATTGCGAAGTGTTGTGAGTACCTTGTCTGCACTTGGAAAGAATGTAAATGCCACACTTCCTTGCAAGCAAATAGCGTTTCCAGATGTATTCGTATCGAAGCTTTAGAGTTCTAATGCTTCTTAAAACGAGACATCGCATCTCAGTTTTATGTTTCATGACAAGATATAATATTCATTGAGAAGTGTCATGTATACCTCGTATTCACTTCAAATGAATGTAAATGCGACACTTCCTTGCTAGGAAATAGCGCTTCCAGTTATCTAGGTATCGAAAGAATAGTGTTCTAATACTTCTTAAAACGCGACATCGAATCTCACTTCTCTGTTTCATGATAATCCATAACATTCATTGCGAAGTGTCATGTATACCTCGCATACACTCCAAATGAATGTCAATGAGACACTTCCCTGCTAGGAATTAGCGTTTGCAGAAGTTTACGTTTCGAAGCAATAGTGTTCTAATGCTTCAGAAAACGACAAATAGCATCTCACTCCTATGCTTCATGGTAAGATATAATATTCACTGCGAAGTGTCATGTATACCTAGCATACACTTCAAATGAATCTAAATGCGACACTTCCTTGCTAGGAAATAGCGTTTACAGATGTCTACGTATCGAAGCAACAGAGCTCTAATGCTTCTCAAAACGCGATATCGCATCGCATTTCTGCGTTTCATGATAAGATATAATATTCATTGCGAAGTGTTATGTATACCTCGTATTTACTTCGAAAGAATGTAAATGCAACACTTTCTTGCTAGGAAATATCGTCTGCAGATGTCTGCGTATCGTAGCAAAAGAGTTCTAATGCTTCTCAAAACGCGATACCGCCCCTCATTTCTATGTTTCATTATAAGATATAATATTCATTGCGAAGTGTTATGTATTCCTCGTCTACACTTCAAATGAATGTAAATGCGACACTTCCTTGCTAGGAAGAGGCGATTGCAGATATCTATGTATCGAAGCAATAGATTTCTAATGCTTCTTAGAACGCGATGTCGCATCTCATTTCTATGTTTGATGATAAGATATAATATTCATTGCGAAGAGTTACGTATTCCTCGTCTACACTTCAAAAGAATGTAAATGCGACACTTCCTTTCTATTGAAAAGCATTTGCAGATGTCTACGTATCGTAGCAATAGAGTTCTGATGCTCCTCAAAACGCGATATCGCATCTCATTTCTATGGTTGATGATAAGATATAATATTCATTGCGGAGTGGCATGTATACCTCGTCTACACGTGCAATGAATGTAAATGCCACACTTCCTTGCTAGGAAATACAGTTTGCAGATATCTGCGTAACGAAGCAATGGAGTTCTAATGCTTCTAAAATCGAGATATCGCATCTCATTCCTATGTTTCATGATAAGATATAATATTCTTTGCGGAGTGTCATGTAAGGCTCGGATTCTCTTCAAAAGAATGTAAATGCGACACTTCCTTGCTAGGAAGTAGCGTTTGCAGATATCAACGTATAGAAGCAATAGAGTTCTGATGCTTCTCAAAACGCGATTTCGCATCTCATTCCTATGTTTCATGATAAGGTATAATATTCGTTGCGATGTGCTATGCACTCCTCGTCTACACTTGCAATGAATGTAAATGCGACACTTCCTTGCTAGGAAATAGTGTTTGCAGATGTTTACGTATCGAAGCAATAGAGTTCTAAAGCTTCTTAAAACACGATATCGCATCTCATTTCTATGTTTCATGATAAGATATAATATCCATTGCGAAGTGTCGTGTATACCTCATATTCACTTCAAAAGAACGTAAATGCGACACTTCCTTGCTAGGAAATAGCGTTTCCAGATATCTACGTATCGTAGTAATAGAGTTCTAATGCTTCTTAAAACGCGAAATCGCATCAAATTTCTATGTTTCATGATAAGGTATAATATTCATTGTGGAGTGATATGTATACCTCGTATTCACTTGAAAAGTATGTAAATGCGGCACTTCGTTGCTACTAAGTAGCGTTTGCATATGCCTACGTATCGTAACGAGAGGGTTCTAATGCTTTTTAAATCGCGGTATCGCATTTCACTTCTATGTTTCATGACAAGATATAATAATCATTGCGAAGTTTCACTTATACCTCGTATTCTCTTCAAATGAATGTAAATGCGACACTTCCTTGCAAGGAAATAGTGTTTGCAGATGTCTACATATCGAAGCAATAGAATTCTAATGCTTCTTAAAACGCGATATCGCATCTAATTTCTATTTTTCATGATAAGATATAATATCCATTGCGAAGTTTCACTTATTCCTCGTATTCACTTCAAATGAATGTAAATGCGACACTTCCCTGCTAGGAAATAGCGTTTGCAGATGTCTACGTATCCAAGCAATAGAGTACTAATGCTTCATAAAGCGCGATGTCGCGTCTCATTTCAATGTTTCATGATAAGATACAATATTCAATGCGAAGTGTCATGTATGCCTCGTACTCACTTCAAAAGAATGTAAGTGCGACGCTTCCTTGCTATCAAATAGCGTTTGAAGATGTCTACGTATCGTAGCAATAGATTTCTAATCCTTTTTAAATCGCGATATCGCATCCCATTTCTATGTTTCGTGATAAAATATAATATTCATTGTTTAGTGTTATGTATACCTCGTATAGACTTCAAATGAATGTAAATGCGACACTTCTTTGCTAGGAAATGGCGTTTGCAGATATCTACGTATCGTAGTAATAGTGTTCCAATACTTCTTAAAACGCGAAATCGCATCTCATTTCTATGTTTCGTGATAAGGTATAATATTCATTGTGGAGTGTTATGTATACCCCTTATTCACTTCAAAAGAATGTAAATGCGAGACTACCTTCCTGGGAAATAGCGATTCCGAATATCTACGCAACGTAGCAATAGAGTTCTAGCACTTCATAAAACGCGATATCGCATCTGATTTCTATGTTTCATGATAAGCTATAATATCCATTGCGAAGTGTCATGTATACCTCGTATTCACTTCAAAAGAATGTAAATGCGACACTTGCTCGCTAAGAAATAGAGTTTCCAGATGTCTACGCATCGTAGCCATAGAGTTCCAATTCTTCTTAAAACGCGATACAGCATCTCATTTCTATGTTTCATGATAAGATATAATATTCATTGCGAAGTGCCACTTGCACCTCGCATACACTTCAAATGAATGTAAATGCGAAACTTCCTTGCTAGGAAATGGCGTTTGCAGATATCTACGTATCGTAGTAATAGTGTTCTAATGCTTCTTAAAACGCGATATCGCATCTAATTTCTTTGTTTCATGTTAAGGAATAATATTCGTTGTGGAGTGTCATGTATACCTCGTATCCAACTCAAAAGAATGTAAATGCGACACTTCCTTGCCAGGATATAGCGTCTGCAGATGTCTACGTATCGTAGCAATAGAGTTCTATTGCTTCATAAATCGTGATATCGCATCACATTTCTATGTTTCATGATAAGATATAATGTTCATTGCGGAGTGTTTTTTATACCTCGTTTGCACATCAAAAGATTGTAAATGCCACAATTCCTTGCTAGGAAATAGAGTTCCCAGATGTCTACGCATCGATGAAATAGAGTTCTAATGCTTCTTCTATCGCGATATCGCATCGCAGTTCTATGTTTCATGATAAGATATAATGTTCATTGCGAAGTGTTCAGTATACCACGTCTGCACTTCAAAATAATGTAAATGCCACATATCCTTTCTAGGAAATGCGTTTCCAGATGTCTACGTATCGAAGCAATAGAGTTCTAATGCTTCTTGAAACCAGATATCGCATCTCATTTCTATCTTTCATGATATTATATAATATTCATTGCGAAGTGTTGTGAGTACCTTGTCTGCACTTGGAAAGAATGTAAATGCCACACTTCCTTGCAAGCAAATAGCGTTTCCAGATGTATTCGTATCGAAGCTTTGGGGTCCTAATGCTTCTCAAAACGCGATATCGCATCTCATTTCTGCGTTTCATGATAAGATATAATATTCATTGCGAAGAGTTACGTATTCCTCGTCTACACTTCAAAAGAATGTAAATGCACCACTTCCTTTCTATTGAATAGCTTTTGCAGATGTCTACGTATCGTAGCAATAGAGTTCTGATGCTCCTCAAAACGCGATATAGCATCTCATTTCTATGGTTGATGATAAGATATGATATTCATTGCGGAGTGGCATGTATACCTCGTCTACACGTGCAATGAATGTAAATGCGACACTTCCTTGATAGGAAATACAGTTTGCAGATATCTGCGTAACGAAGCAATGGAGTTCTGATGCTTCTCAAAACGCGATATCGCATCTCATTCCTATGTTTCATGATAAGGTATAATATTCATTGCGAAGTGTCATGTACACCTCGTATTCACTTCAAAAGAATGTAAACGCGACTATTGGTTACTAGGAAATAGCGTTTGCAGATTTCTACGTTTCGTAGCAATGGAGTTCTAATGCTTCTTAAAACGCGATATCGCACCTCATTCCTATGTTTCATGATAAGTTGTAATATTCATTGCGATGTGCCATGTATACCTCGTATTCCGCTCAAAAGAATGTAAATGCGACACTTCCATGCTAGGAAATAGATTTTGCAGATGTCTACGTATCGTAGCAGTATAGTTCTAATGATACTTAAATCCCGATATCGCATCTCATTCCTATGTTTCATGATAAGTTATAATATTCATTGCGAAGTGTCATGTGTACCTCGCATACACTTCAAATGAATGTAAATGCGACATTTCCTTGCTAGGAAATAGCGTTTGCAGATGTCTACGTATCGAAGCTATAGAGTTTTAATGCTTCCTATAACGCGATTTCGCATCTCATTTCTATGTCTCACGATAAGATATAATATTCATTGCGAAGTGTCATGTATACCTCGCATTCACATCAGAAGAATGTAAGTGCGACTATTCCTTGCTAGGAAATAGCGTTTGCAGATGTCTACGTATCGTAGCAATATAGTCCTAATGCTTCTTAAAACGAGATGTCGCATTTCATTTCTATGTTTCGCAATAAGATATAATATTCATTGCGAAGTGTCATGTATACCTCACATACACTTCAAATGAATGTAAATGCCACATTTCCTTGCTAGGAAATTGCGTTTGCAGATGTCTGCGTATCGTAGCAATAGAGATCTAACGCTTCTTTAAACGCGATATCGCATCCCGTTTCTATGTTTCGTGATAAGATATAATATTCATTGCGAAGTGTCATGTATACTTCGCATGCACTACAAATGAATGTAAATGCGACATTTCCTTGCTAGGAAATAGCGTTTGCAGATATCTACGTATAATAGCAATAGAGTTCTAATGCTTCTTAAAACGAGATGTCGCATTTCATTTCTATGTTTCGTGATAAGATATAAAATTCGTTGCGAAGTGTCATGTATACCTCGTATTCACTTCAAAAGAATGTAAATGCGACAATTCCTTGCTAGGAAATAGAGTTTGCAGATGTCTACGTATCCTAGCAATAGAGTGCTAATGCTACCTAAATCCCGATATCGCATCTCATTCCTATGTTTCGTGATAAGATATAATATTCATTGCGAAGTGTCATGTACACCTCGTATTCACTTCAAAAGAATGTAAACGCGACTATTGGTTGCTAGGAAATAGCGTTTGCAGATTTCTACGTTTCGTAGCAATGGAGTTCTAATGCTTCTTAAAACGCGATATCGCACCTCATTTCTATGTTTCATGATAAGTTATAATATTCACTGCGAAGTGTCATGTATACTTCGCATACACTTCAAATGAATGTAAGTGCGACATTTCCTTGCTAGGAAATAGAGTTTGCAGATGTCTACGTATCGTAGCAATAGAGTGCTAATGCTACCTAAATCCCGATATCGCATCTCATTCCTATGTTTCGTGATAAGATATAATATTCATTGCGAAGTGTCATGTACACCTCGTATTCACTTCAAAAGAATGTAAACGCGACTATTGGTTGCTAGGAAATAGCGTTTGCAGATTTCTACGTTTCGTAGCAATGGAGTTCTAATGCTTCTTAAAACGCGATATCGCACCTCATTTCTATGTTTCATGATAAGTTATAATATTCACTGCGAAGTGTCATGTATACTTCGCATACACTTCAAATGAATGTAAGTGCGACATTTCCTTGCTAGGAAATAGCGTTTGCAGATGTCTACGTATACAAGCTATAGAGTTCTTATGCTTCCTATAACGCGATTTCGCATCTCATTTCTATGTCTCATGATAAGATATAATATTCATTGCGAAGTGTCATGTATACCTCGCATTCACATCAGAAGAATGTAAGTGCTACTATACCTTGCTAGGAAATAGCGTTTGCAGATGTCTACGTATGATAGCAATAGAGTTCTAATGCTATTTAAATCGCGATATCGCATCGCATTTATATGTTTCGTAATAAGATATAATATTCATTGCGAAGTGTCATGTATACCTCGCATACACTTCAAATGAATGTAAATGCGATATTTCCTTGCCAGGAAATTGCGATTGCAGATGTCTACGTATCGTAGCATTAGAGTTCTAATGCTACTTAAATCCCGATATCGCATCTCATTCCTATGTTTCGTGATAAGATATAATATTCATTGCGAAGTGTCATGTACACCTCGTATTCACTTCAAAAGTATGTAAACGCGACTATTGGTTGCTAGGAAATACCGTTTGCAGATTTCTACGTTTCGTAGCAATGGAGTTCTAATGCTTCTTAAAACGCGATATCGCACCTCATTTCTATGTTTCATGATAAGTTATAATATTCATTGCGAAGTGTCATGTATACTTCGCATACACATCAAATGAATGTAAATGCGACATTTCCTTGCTAGGAAATAGCGTTTGCAGATGTCTACGTACCGAAGCTATAGAGTTGTAATGCTTCCTATAACGCGATTTCGCATCTCATTACTATGTCTCATGATAAGATATAATATTCATTGCGAAGTGTCATGTACACCTCGTATTCACTTCAAAAGAATGTAAACGCGACATTTCCTTGCTAGGAAATAGCGTTTGCAGATGTCTACGTATCGTAGCAATAGAGATCTAACGCTTCTTTAAACACGATATCTCATCAAGTTTCTATGTTTCGTGATAAGATATAATATTCATTGCGAAGTGTCATGTACACCTCGTATTCACTTCAAAAGAATGTAAATGCGACTATTGGTTGCTAGGAAATAGCGTTTGCAGATATCTATGTATCGTAGCAATAGAGTACTAATGCTACATAAATCGCGATGTCAAATCTCATTTCTATGTTTCCAGATAAGATATAATATACATTGCGAAGTGTCATGTATACCTCGTATTCACTTCAAATGAATGTAAATTCGACACTACCATGCTAGGAAATAGCGTTTGCAGATGTCTACGTATCGTAGCAATAGTGTTCTAATACCGCATAAAACGCGATATCGCATCTCATTTCTACGTTTCATGATAAGATATAATATCCATTGCGAAGTGTCACTTATACCGCGTATTCACTTCAAATGGATGTAAATGCAAAACTTCCTTGCTAGGAAATAGCGTTTGCACATGTCTACGTATCCAGGAAATAGAGTTCTAGTGCTTCTTAAAACGTGATATTGCATCTTACTTCTATGTTTCGAGATAAGATATAATATCCATTGCGAAGTGTCATGTATACTCCGCATTCACTTCAAAAGAATGTAAATGCGACACTTCCTTGCTAGGAAATAGCGTTTCCAGATGTCAGAGTATCGAAACAATAGTGTTCTAATGCTTATTAGATCGAGATGTCGCATATCTTTTCTATGTTTCATGATAAGATATAATATCCATTGCGAAGTGACACTTATACCTCGTATTTACTTCAAATGACTGTAAATGCGACACTTCCTTGCTAGGAAATAGCGTTTGCAGATGTCCACGTGTCGAAGCAATAGAGTTCTACTGCTTCTTAAAACGCGATATCGCATCTCATTTCTATGTTTCATGATAAAATATAATATCCTTTGCGAAGTGTCATGTATACCTCGTATTCACTTCAAAAGAATGTAAATGCGACACTTCTTTGCTAGGAAATAGCATTTCCAGATGTCAGAGTATCGAAACAATAGTGTTCTTGTGCTTATTAGAACGACATGTCGCATACCTTTTCGATGTTTCATGATAAGATATAATATCCATTGCGAAGTGTCACTTATACCGCGTATTCATTTCAAATGGATGTAAATGCAACACTTCCTTGCTAGGAAATAGCGTTTGCACATGTTTACGTATCCAGGAAATAGAGTTCTAATGCTTCTTAAAACGTGATATTGCATCTTACCTCTATGTTTCATGATAAAATATAATATCCATTGCGAAGTGTCATGTATACCCCGCATTCACTTCAAAAGAATGTAAATGCGACGTTTCCATCCTAGGTAGTAGCGTTCGCAGATGTCTACGTATCGTAGCAATAGAGTCCTAATGCTTCTTAAAACGAGATGTCGCATTTCATTTCCATGTTTCGCGATAAGATATAATATGCATTGCGAAGTGTCATGTATACCTCGTATTCACTTCAAAAGAATGTAAATGCGACACTTCCATGCTAGGAAATAGTGTTTGCAGATGTCTACGTATTGTAGCAATAGAGTTCTAATGCTACTTAAAACGAGATGTCGCATTTCATTTCTATGTTTCATGATTAGATATAATGTTCATTGCGAAGTGTCATGTATACCTCGCATACACTTCAAATGAATGTAAATGCGACACTTCCTTGCTAGGAAATAGCGTTTGCAGATGTCTACGCATTGAGGCAATAGTGTTCTAATGCTACTTAAATCGCGATATCGCATCTCATTCCTATGTTCCGTGATAAGTTATAATATTCACTCCGAAGTGTCATGTACACCTCGTATTCACTTCAAAAGAATGTAAATGCGACGTTTCCATCCTAGGTAGTAGCGTTCGCAGATGTCTACGTATCGTAGCAATAGAGTCCTAATGCTTCTTAAAACGAGATGTCGCATTTCATTTCCATGTTTCGCGATAAGATATAATATGCATTGCGAAGTGTCATGTATACCTCGTATTCACTTCAAAAGAATGTAAATGCGACTATTGCTTGCAGGGAAATAGCGTTTGCAGATGTCTCAGCATCGAGGCAATAGAGTTCTAATGCTACTTAAATCGCGATATCGCATCTCATTTATATGTTTCGTGATAAGATATAATATTCATCGCGAAGTGTCATGTATACCACGTATTCACTTCAAAAGAATGTAAGTGCGGCAATTCCATGCTAGGAAATAGCGTTTGCAGATGTCTCCGCATCGAGGCCATAGAGTTTTAATGCTTCTTAAAACGCGATATAGCATCTCTCTTCGATGTTTCATGATAAGATATAATATTCATTGCAAAGTGTCATGTATACCTCGTATTCTCTCCAAACGAATGTAAATGCGACACTTCCTTGCTAGGAAATGGCGTCTGCAGATGTCTACGCGTCGAGGCAATAGAGTTTTAATGCTTCTTAAAACGTGATATCGCACCTCACTTCTATGTTTCATTATAAAATATAATATTCATTGCGAAGTATCATGTATACCTCGTATTCACATCAAAAGAATGTAAATGCGACTATTCTTTGCTAGGTCATAGCGTTTGCAGATGCCTACGTACCGTAGCAATAGAATTCTAATGCTTCTTAGATCGCAATATCGCATCTCATTTCTATGTTTCGTGATAAGTTATAATATTCATTCCGAAGTGTCATGTAAACCTCGAATTCACTTCAAAAGAATGTAAATGCGACTATTCCTTGCTAGGAATTAGCGTTTGCAGATGTCCACGTAGCGAAGCAATAGAGTTCTAATGCATTTTAAATCGCGATATCGCATCTCATTTCTATGTTTCATGATATGATATAGTATTCATCGTGCAATGTTATGTATACATCGCATTCACATCAAAAGAGTGTAAACGCGACACTTCCATGCGAGGAAATAGCGTTTGCAGATGTCTACGTTTCGTGGCATTAGAGTTCTAATGCTTCTCAAAACGCGATACCGCTTCTCATTTCTATGTTTCATGATAATATACAATTTTCATTAGGAAGTGTCATGTATACCTCGTATTCACTTCAAAAGAATGTAAACGCGACACCTCCTTCCAATGAAATAGCGTTTGCAGATGTCTACGTATCGAAGAAAGAGATATCTAATGCTTCATAAATCACCATATCGCATCTCATTTCTATGTTTCATGATAATATACAATATTCACTGCGAAGTGTCATGTATTGCACACATCCACTTCAAATGAATGTAAATGCGACACTTCCTTGCTAGGAAGTAGCGTTTGCTGATGCCTACGTATCGAACCAATAGACTTCTAATGCTTCTTAAATCGCCATATCGCATCTCATTTCTATGTTTCATGATAAGATATAATATTCATTGTGCTGTGTTATGTATATCTCGTCTATACTTCAAATGCATGTAAATGCGACACTTCCTTGCTAGGAAATAGCTTTTGCAGACGTCTACGTTTCGTGGCATTAGAGTTCTAATGCTTCTCAAAACGCGATATCGCTTCTCATTTCTATGTTTCATGATAATATATAATTTTCATTGCGAAGTGTTATGTATACCTCTTATTCACTTCAAAAGAATGTAAACGCGACACTTCCTTGCCAGGAAATAGCGTTTGCAGATGTCTACGTATCGAAGCAATAGATTTCTAGTGCTTCTTAAATCGCCACATTGCATCTCATTTCTATGTTTCATGGTAAGATGTAATATTCATTGTGCAGTGTTATGTAAGCCTCGTATTCACTTCAAAAGAACGTAAACGCGACACTTCGTTGCCAGGAAATAGTGTTTGCAGATGTCTACGTATCGTACCATTTGATTTCTAATGCTTCTCAAAACGCGAAATCGCTACCCATTACCATGTTTCATGATAATATATAATACTCATTGTGGAGTGATATGTATACCTCGTATTCACTTCAAAAGAATGTAAATGCGACACTTCCTTGCTAGGAAATAGCGTTTGCAGATGTCTACGTATGGAAGCAATAGAGTTCTAATTCTTCTTAAATCGTCATATCGCATCCCATTTCTATGTTTCATGATAAGATATAATATTCATTGTGGAGTGTTATTTATACTTCGTATTCACACCAAGAGAATGTAAATGCGACACTCCCTTGCTAGGAAATAGCGTTTACAGATATCTACGTATCGTAGCAATAGAGTTCTAATGCTTCTCAAAACGCGATATCGCATCTCATTTCTATGTTTCATGATAAGATATAATATTCATTGCGCAGTGTCATGTATACCTCACATACACTTCTAATGAATGTAAATGCGACACTTCCTTGATAAGAAATAGCGTTGGCAGATGTCTACGTATCGTAGCAATAGAATTCTAATGCTTCTTAAACCGAGATATCGCATCACATTTCTATGTTTGATGACAAGGTATAATGTTCATTGCGAAGTGTCATTTATACCTCGTATTCACTTCAAAAGAATGTAAATGCGACACTTCCTCGCTAGGAAATAGGGTTTGCAGATGTCCACGTATCCTAGCAATAGAGTACTAATGCTTCTTAAATCGCGATATCGCATCTCATTTCTATGTTTCATGATAAGATATAATATTCATTGTGCAGTGTTATGTATATCTCGTCTACGCTTCAAATGAATGTAAATGCGACACTTCCTTGCTAGGAAATAGCGTTTGCAGATGTCTACGAATCGTGGTATTAAAGTTCTAATGCTTCTCAAAACGCTATATCGCTTCTCATTTCTATGTTTCATGATAATATATAATATTCATTGCGAAGAGTTATGTACACCTCGCATACATTTCAAAAGAATGTATATGCGACACTTCCTTGCTTGGAAATAGCGTTTGCAGATGTCTACGTATCGAAGCAATAGTGTTCTAATGCTTCTTAAATCGCCACATTGCATCTCATTTCTATGTTTCATGGTAAGATATAATATTCATTGTGCATTGTTATGTATATCTCGACTATACTTCAATTGAATGTACATCCAACACTTCCTTGCTTGGAAATAGCGTTTGCAGATGTCTACGTATCGAAGCAATAGAATCCTAATGCTTCTTAAATCGTCATATCGCATCTCATTTCTATGTATCATGATAAGATATAATATTCATTGCGAAGTGTCATGTATACCTCGTATTCCTTTCAAAAGAATGTAAATGCGACACTTCCTTGCTTGGAAGTAGCGTTTGCAGATGTCGACGTATCGAAGCAATAGAGTTCTAGTGCTCCTCTATACGCGATATCGCTACTCATTACTATGTATCATGATAATATATAATATTCATTGTGGAGTGTTATGTATACCTCGTATTCACTTCAAAAGAATGTATATGCGACACTTCCTTGCTTGGAAATAGCGTTTGCAGATGTCTACGTATCGAAGCAATAGTGTTCTAATGCTTCTTAAATCGCCATATCGCATTTCATTTCTATGTTTCATGAGAAGATATAATATTCATTGCGAAGTGTCATGTATACATCGTATTCCTTTCAAAAGAATGTAAATGCGACACGTCCTTGCTAGGAAGTAGCGTTTGCAGATGTCTATGTACCGAACCAATAGATTTTAAATGCTTCTCAAAACGCGATATCGCTTCTCATTTATATGTTTCATGATAATATATAATATTCATTGCGAAGTGTCACGTATACCTCGCATACACTTAAAATGAATGCAAATGCGACACTTCCTTGCTAGGAAATAGCGTTTGCAGATGTCTACTTATCGAAGCAATAGATATCTGATGCTTCATAAATCGCCATATCACATCACATTTCTATGTTTCATGATAAGATATAATATTCATTGCGAAGTGTCATGTATACCTAGTATTCTCTTCAAATGAATGAGAAAACGACCCTTCCTTGCTAGAAAATAGCGTTTGCAGAAGTCTACGTATCGTAGCTATAGTGTTCTAGTGCTCCCTAAAACGAGAAATGTCTCATCATTTCTATGCTTCATGATAAGATATAATATTTATTGCGAAGTTTCATGTATACCTAGTATTCTCTTCAAATGAATGAGAAAACGACCCTTCCTTGCTAGAAAATAGCGTTTGCAGAAGTCTACGTATCGTAGCTATAGAGTTCTAGTGCTCCCTAAAACGAGAAATGTCTCATCATTTCTATGCTTCATGATAAGATATAATATTTATTGCGAAGTTTCATGTATACCTCGCATTCACCTCAGAAGAATGTAAATGCGACACTTCCATGCTAGGAAATAGCGTTTGCAGATGTCAACGTATCGTAGCAGTAGAGTTCTAATGCTTCTTAAAACTAGATGTCGTATTTAATTTCTATGTTTCGTAATACGATATAATATTCATTGTGTAATGTTATGTATACCTCCTATTCACTTCAATGGAATGTAAGTGCGAAATTTCCTTGCTAGGAAATAACGTTTGCAGATGTCTACGTATATTAGCAATAGAGTTCTAATGCTTCTCATAACGCGATATCGCATCTCACTTCTATCTTTCATGATAAGATATAATATTTATTGCGAAGTGTCATGTATACCTCGTATTCACTTCAAAGGAATGTAAATGCGACACTTCCATGCTAGGAGATAGCGTTTGCAGATGTCTACGTATCGTAGCAATCGAGTTCTAATGCTTCTTAAAACGCGATATCGCATCTCACTTCTATGTTTCATGATAAGATATAATATCCATTGCGAAGTGTCATGTATACCTCGTATTCTCTTCAAAAGAGTGAAAATGCGATGCTTCCCTGCTACTAAATGGAGTTTGCAGATGTCTACGTATCGTAGCAACAGAGTTCTAATGTTTCTTAAAACGCGATATCGCATCTCAATTCTATGTTTCATGATAAGATATAATATT
The DNA here is from genome assembly GCF_050948175.1 of Xylocopa sonorina. Taxonomy (NCBI): domain Eukaryota; kingdom Metazoa; phylum Arthropoda; class Insecta; order Hymenoptera; family Apidae; genus Xylocopa; species Xylocopa sonorina. The sequence goes on along the minus strand of NW_027490381.1, from coordinate 290,741 downwards.
CTTTGCGAAATGTCATGTATACCTCGTATTCACATCAAAAGAATGTAAATGCGACACTTCCTTGCTAGGAAATAGCGTTTGCAGATGTCTACGTATCGTAGCAATAGTGTTCTAATGTTTCTTAGGACGCGATATCGCATCTCAATTCTATGTTTCATGATAAAATATAATATTCATTGCTAAGTGTCATGTATACCTCGTATTCACTTTAAAATAATTTAAATGCGGCACCACCTTGCTAGGAAATAGCGTTTCCAGATGTCTACGTATCGAAGCAATAGAGTTCTAATGCTTCTTAAAACGCGATATCGCGTCTCATTTCTATGCCTCATGATAAGATATGAGATTCGTTGCGAAGTGTTATGTACTCCACGTCTACACTTCAAATGAATGTAAATGCGACACTTCCTTGCTATTAAATAGCGTTTGCAGATGTCTACGTATCGTAGCAATGGAGTTCTAATCCTTTATATATCGCGATATCGCATCTCATTTCTATGCTTCATGATAAGATATAATATTCATTGCGAAGAGTCATGTATACCTCGTATTCTCTTCAAGAGAATGTAAATGGGATACTCCCTTGCTATTAAATGGTGTTTGCAGATGTCTACGTATCGTAGCTATAGAGTTCTAATGCTATTTAAATCGCGATATCGCATCTCATTTCTATGTTTCATGATAAGATATAATATTCATTGCGAAGTGTTATGTATACCTCGCATACACTTCAAATGAATGTAAATGCGACACATCCTTGCTAGGAAATAGTGTTTGCAGATGTCTACGTATCGAAGCAATAGAGTTCAAATGCTTCTTAAAACGGGACATCGCATCTCATTTCTTTGCTTCATGATATGATATAATATTAGTTGCGGTGTGTCATGAATATATCGTATTCACTTCAAAGGAATGTAAGTACGACACTTCCATGCTAATAAATAGCGTCTGCAGATATCTACGTATCGAAGCAATAGAGTTCTAATGGTTCTTAAAACGAGATGTCGCATCTCATTTATATGATTGATGATATGGTATAATATTCATTGCGAAGTGTTATGTATTCCTCGCATTCACTTCAAATGAATGTAAATGCGACACTTCCTTGCTAGGAAATAGCGTTAGCAGATGTCTACGTATCGAAGCAATAGAGTTCTAATGGTTCTTAAAACGATATGTCGCATCTCATTTCTATGATTCATGATATGGTATAATATTCGTTGCGAAGTGTTATGTATTCCTCGCCTAGGCTTCAAATGAATGTAAGTGCGACACTTCCTTCCTAGGCAATAGCGTTTGCAGATGTCTACGTATCGAAGCAATAGAGTTCTAATGCATCTTAAAACGAGATGTCGCATCTCATTTCTATGTTTCAAGATAAGATATAATATTCATTGCGGAGTGTTATGTATACCTCGCATACACCTCAAACGAATGTAAATGCGACACTTCCTTGCTAGGAAATAGTGTTTGCAGATGTCTACGTATCGAAGGAATAGAGTGATAATGCTTCTTAAAACGGGATATCGCATCTGATTTCTTTGTTTCATGATATGATATAATATTAATTGCGCAGTGTCATGAATAACTCGTATTCACTTCAAAGGGATGTAAATACGACACTTCCATGCTAGGAAATAGAGTTTGCAGATGTCTACGTATCGAAGCAACAGAGTGCTAATGTTTCTTAAAACGGGATATCGCATCTCATTTCTTTGTTTCATGATATGATATAATATTAATTGCCTAGTGTCGTGAATACCTCGTATTCACTTCAAAAGAATGTAAATGCGACACTTCCAGGCTAGGAAATAGCGTTTGGAGATGTCTACGTATCTAAGCAATAGAGTTCTAATGCTTCTTAAATCGAGATATCGCATCTCACTTCTATGTTTCATGATAAGATATAATATTCATTGCGAAGTGTTATGTATACCTCGCATACACTTTAAATTAATGTAAATGCGACACTTCCTTGCTAGGAAATAGCGCTTACAGATGTCTACCTATCGTAGCAATAGAGTTGTAATGCTTCTTAAAACGCGATATCGCATCTCACGTCTATGTTTCATGATAAGATATAATATTCATTGCGAAGTGTCTTGTATACCTTGATTTCACTACACAAGAATGTAAATGCGACACTTCCATGCTAGGAAATAGCGTTTGCAGTTGTCTACGTATCGCAGCAATAGAGTTCTAGTGCTTCTTAAAACGCAATATCGCATCTCGCTTCTATGTTTCATGATAAGATATAATATTCATTGCGAAGTAACATGTGTACCTCGTATTCACTTCAAAAGGATGTAAATGCGACACTTCTTTGCTAGGAAATTGCGTTTCCAAATGTCTACGTATCGAACCAATGGAGATCTAATGCTTCCTCAAATGCGATATCGCATCTCATTTCTTTGTTTCATGATAAGATATAATATTCATTTCGAAGTGTTATGAATACCTCGTCAACACTTCAAAGGAATGTAAATGCCACACATCCTTGCTAGGAAATGCGTTTCCAGATGTCTACGTATCGAAGCAATAGATTTCTAGTGATTCTTCAAACGCGGTATCGCATCTCATTTCTATGTTACATGATAAGATATAATATTCATTTCGAAGTGTTATGTATACCTCGTCAACATTTCAAAGGAATGTAACTGCCACACTTCCTTGCTAGAAAAGGCGTTTCCAGATGTCCACGTGTCGAAGCAATGAAGTTCGAATGCTTCTTAAAATGCGAAATCGCATGGCAGTTCTATGCTTCATGATAAGGGATAATATTCTTTGCGATGCGCTATGTATACCTCGTCTACACTTCAAAAGAATGTAAATGCCACACATCCTTGCTAGGAAATGCGTTTCCAAATGTCTACGTATCGAAGCAATAAAGTTTTAATGCTCCTTAAATCGCGATAACGCATCTCATTTCCACATTTCATGATAGGACATAATATTCATTGCGAAGTGTTATGTATACTTCGTCCATACTTCAGAAGAATGTAAATGCCACACTCCCTTGCTAGGAAATGCGTGTCTAGATGTCTACGTGTCCAAGCAATAGAGTTGTAATGTTTCTTAAAACGCGATATCGCATCTCATTTCTGTGTTTCATGTTAAGATATAATATTCATTTCGAAGTGTTATGTATACGTCGTCTACTGTTAAAAGGAATGTAAATGCCACAATTCCTTCCTAGGAAATAGCGGTTCCAGATGCCTACGTAGCGAAGCAATAGGGTTCTAATGCTTCTTAAAACGCGATATTGCACCTCATTTCTATGTCTCATGATAAGATATAATAGTCATTGCGAAGTGTTGTGTATACCTCTTCTGCACTTCAAAAGAATGTACATGCCTCACTTTCTTGCTCGGAAATAGCGTTTCCATATGTCTACGTATCGAAGCAATAGAGTTGTAACAATTTTTAAAACGCCATATCGCATCTCATATCTATGTTTCATGTTATGACATAATATTCATTGCGAAGTGTTATGTATACCTCGTCTGCACTTCAAAGGAATGTAAATGACACACTTCCTTTCTAAGAGATAGCGTTTCCATATGTCTACGAATCGAAGAAATAGAGTTCAAATGGTTCTTAAAATGCGATATCGCATCTCATTTCTGGGTTTCAAGATAAGTTATAATATTCATTGCGAAGTATTATGTATACCTCGACTACACTTCTAAAGATTGCAAATACCACACTTCCTTGCTAGGAAATAGCGTTTCCAGATGTCTGCGTATCCAAGCAATAGAGTTCTAATGCTGCTTAAAATGCGATATCGCATCTCATTTCTACGTATCATGATAAGATGCAATATTCTTTGCGAAGAGCTATCTGGACCTCGTATACACTTCAAAAAAATGTGAAGGCCACACATCCTTGCTAGGAAATAGTGTTCTCTGATGTCTACGTACCCAAGCAATAGGGTTCCACTGCTTCTTAAAACGCGATATCGCATCTCATTTCTGGGTTTCAAGATAAGCTATAATATTCATTGGGAAGTGTTATGTATACCTCGACTACACATCTAAACATTGCCAACGCCACGCTTCCTTGCTAGGAAATAGCGTTTCCTGATGTCTACGTATCGAAGCAATAGAGTTGTAATGCTTCGTAAAACGCGGCTGCGCATCTTACTTCTATATTTCATGATAAGATGTAATATTCATAGCATCGCGTTATATTTATCTGCTTCTGCATATGAATTGAGTGTGAACCCTATACTTTCTTGCCCGGGGATAGCGTTTCTAGATGTCCAGGTGCCGAAGCATTTAATTTGTCATGCTTCATGCACCTCAATATTGCATTTCATATAAACAGTTCAAAGTAAGTTAGAAGGTTGTAAAGCTCTATGCATCGCATTATGCTTATCTGCTTTTGTGCTTTATAATGCTCTGGGATGTGAGAAGGTCCTCAACCATCCTTAACCCCCTAAAGAGGACTCAAAAATCCAGCGGCCCTGCAGGTGGGCCATGGGAGCGCGGTGCGCGAGGCGCTACACAACTTAAATGATCAGGAGGATCCCCTCAGGGACACCCAAGGGGGCGAGAAGAGGAAATCGCCGAAATCCACTGATCGATGGACTCGAACAATACCGAAGCCTACAGCCCACTCCACCAAGGAGCCCCGAGGAGGATGCAGGAGACCCGAGGACCACCAGCGAATTCAAGGAACCTGAAGAAGAGAACGTGAGAGCTTATTCGCTTAAGCGTCCCATTTCTTGTGTCGCATATTGTATATTGTATCTTATATCGTGAAGCGAGTTATGATACCCGGTAATTTGCGGCGTGTTGCGTAGTTTCCCGTAGCCCTTCTTAGTTAAACCCACGTCGAGACCATAAATAAACATGCCGTGACTTCAGTACCTCGCGACCTGAGTGTGTGTACTTGGCTAGGCGTAGTCGAGAGGAGGACCATTTCGAAGTTTCAAGGGTTGTTCCGCCCCAGGGTTCCCGGGGTCGTGTAGTCTATCCCTTTGCTACTTTCTGAGCAGCTGGCGCCCAAGAAAAGTTGTACGTGAGCGGATACATTGGAACGATAGATCGCTTTAGATTAAAGTACGTTTTACACCTTAAAGCATTTAGATAATTAACTCCTTCGAGCTTCCCTGACTTACTATATATAGATTTCCGTCACAACTAATAGGAACCATCACTTTACGTAGATATATAGAACACACATAGTTTTAAACGTAGAACTGAGGATTTGAGAACTTACTTTGAAACGTTAGTAGTGAGAAATTCCATCGGATTTCATAGAAATTCAGAACTTACTTGCTATGAAACATAGGCAGATAAGGGCCATCGCGTTGCTTAGAACTTTAGAACTTGCTTACTTCAACAAAGATTTCTATTGGCTTCGTCCGTTCTTTTAGAAGAGTTTTTGATAAACCACATACTTTTCACGTTTCTGATATCTTTGAAAGTTCGCGAGATGTAATCGTTTAAGTTTTAAAATGATTACTTAGTGTGGATTATTATTTAGTAACTCGCTCATAAACGAGTCTGCATAGGGTTTAATCCATAAGTTTTTAAACCTGGAATTTATGCAGTTATTTGTTATTCACTTATTGCTCAAACGACAAAGATTCTGACCACTTCAAAATGGTTGACTTTCATCAATTTTCTTAAAAATTGAAATACTGCCCAACTGCTTGCATTAAAGACTGTAATTAAAGCTTTCGAAACATTTTACCTCCTATAGATGAATTCTGGAATTGAAATTGAATGTTTGACTTTTCTAGCTCCTGTTTAGACATCTTTCTATTGGAATGTTCAAGTATTTTTCATATTCGTAATTATTAAAAATGTTTTACTTGATTCTTTTATTTAATATTTAGAATTTTCTGAGACATATTTTTTATCGTAATGAACTATATAATTGCAATTATAATTCTTTATGAAGTAATAATAACAGAAAGGTATGTATCCATTCTTGTAGTTTTGTAAAAAGTATTTAATCTTACTATCTAAAATGAAACATTGAGATCTGTTTACAATCTAATGGAATTTAATTACCTTTTGATTCAGATTCACAATGATAATCTTCCATAGTTCAACAATTTTGTGAGCTGTCCTCAGGAATCCGCAGCTCAGTACTTATAAAATGAACGACACGAAGAACAGCCTAACCAAACGTATTCGAACCGATTTTTCAATACTAATCTTATCATGTTTAACTTATGCTGCAAACTATTGAAATGCCCTTCGAAAAGTATTTATTCACAGTGAAGTAAACGGTAAGTATTACGCCTTCCACCACTGTTTACCATACGTATGTTTCATTTACTATCAAAACCGTGAGTATTATCGCCTTTCTTTACTTTTTGTAACCTTCAATGCCTTCATGTTACAGATCGTTAAACTTGCTTTAAAATGCTCTATCGTATTACGGAAGAATGGACATACCAAATCATTTTAAAAAATGAAGGTAACCTTCATATGTCCAACATAACTCCACTTACAAAAGACTATTTTCATCAACGGTTGGCCCCTTTGTACTATGCAATTTTATATTAGCAAAAACTTCTATGAAACTTATAGTTTCGTGGATATCTGAGGTGCTAATTATTACTGCCCCACCCTGTATATTGTTATGGATGTGTCCAACAAGGCAACGATGAACAGAGTTAAATTTAATATTATGATGTTTATTATTTTACTTATAGTATATTTGTTTTTCTGGAATTTTGCCAAAAAACTATGTTCACAATGTCGACAGATGAATATATTTGCCTTAGAATTACAAGAGCCAACAATTTCGAAAGTAGAATATTACTTTACTTCGCTAACCGAATCATTGCAAACGTTAAGTAAAGTGCGTGCCTTTCAAAACAGTCAGATGCAAATTACTATACAACGTTTCCAAGAAATGGTACGTGCCACTGTTTTTTAATTTCCGTTTATTTAATCAATGGAAATTTAATTGAAATATCCGCAAAATTTGAGGACAAAAAGTTATTGTAATTTTACGCAACATATACGGTGGTGATAAAGGATAAGTATACGGAACTGAAAATGGAAAGTAGCGAGCAGAAAAAGAAACTGATGGAGCTACAAAGTAGATTGATACATCCGTCAAATGATGATTCTAGGTTAATAAAATCTGTTAATTAAAGAACTATTGCAAAAATCAAGTATAATCAATATTACTTCTGCTCAAAGGCTATAATAGAATTGGACCGAAATGGGTACAAAACAGGCAATTATATCTATACGTTCTATTCTATGCAAAGGCAAATATTTCAAAGAGAAAAGATGTGTTACTTACAAAGGACCCTATTCAAAAACCATATGTTTTCGCCCCCAATCGATTTTGTTTAAACTTTGCATATTTGTAGATCTATATGTGTCTCATCAATTGCCAGAGTCTCTATCTGTCGGGCCTTTTAATAAGGGAGGGGGAGGGGGTCAAAGTACGCATTTGGCGAAAGCTTTCGGAGGCTATAACTTTTGATTAAAAAAAGATATCGACTTGAGTTTGGCGTCAAAAAATCACAAAAAAATTAAGCTTTCGAATGCTATATAATTTTTTCTTTTTTCGGAATTTTTAAGTCACATTTTATGCTTTTTTCTAGTTTTCGGGTTAGTGAAAAATTGCGAAAAATTGCTATTCCCAAAATAGGTATCCCTAGATTTTAACAAAAAACTCAGTATAGGAAGCTCATTTTATGCTCTTTAAGTGGTATAAATCTTACCCTGGGGAAACTTTTTGTTTAAAAGTTATAACATAATATTCGTGTCGATGCGCAAGCTGTGGACGCGAAATTCGAGCAAAACAAATGCTTTTCTTAACATATTGTGACTTATTATTAAAATTATTATCATCGGAGATTGAGATTATTATTGTACTAGGAAGAATTCGTTTTTAAAAATACTTTTTAATTTAATGTTACTTACATTATTCCTCTGTTTCTAGATGTCCTTTTTCTTTTGTATGTTATTCATCTTCATCTTCTGCATCTTCCGATGTTGGTCTTACATGACGAAAATGTATGTTTAAAAAATTAGCTGGTGCTGATAGATCACTGTATCGTCCAAATCCCAGGTACCATATTATTGCTAACACATGAGCACAGCAACCAACAGTCCTCGCTCCGTTTCTACACTGGCAGTAATAACTTCTGACAGACGTAATTGTGGGCTGCGCGATATCAATTACAGTGAATATCGAATAAAGCTTCTGATCACAGTGTCGTGATTGCAATTTAGCTTCTATGAACAATGGTGTCTGAATATCCAATCCATATTTGCTGAAGTCTGGAAGATAGCTTACCTTGCTGATAAAAAATTAGTACTTTCCAGAAAGCAAGTGATCCGCTATATACGACTTTGCAAGTGATAATTGATATGATTCCGTGAACGATTTTAAGCACTTTAATGTCCAGGCTGGGAAGTTTTCATAATGTTCTAATGTCATGTTTTCAAAGTTTTTTATTTTTTTTACAAGACCTTCGCATTCTACAATTTGCTGCATTATATTTGGTTTATTTAGGTCTTTTAATAAAGTTGAAGCCACTTCTGGATCATCATTATCACTATATATTCATTTAAAGTATGCGTTGTGAAGAGCACTTGCAATTTTAAAATCTTCAAACAATTTTGGGACACATTCTGAAGCTATAGCTGTTTTGAAATATTTAAATCTTTTAAGTGAGCTATTTACACTTTCTACTACCCATCTTTGTTTGGTGCATACTCGACTTTCGTTTGCTTCAGAGGTTGATAGTTGTTTAACTTCTTTTTTTAGCAGGGCAGGAATGACGACTTTGTAATTATTTTGTAGTATTTCATTTTTTACGTAGGAAAAGCCTCTGTCAAGAATGAAGATATCACCAGGTTTGAAAAAGTTCTTAAACCAATCGGTATTCATAATAAATCTAAAGATATCTGCATCAGATACTGTTGCTGCCCACAATTTATTTGGACCAAAAACATCCAATATATAACCATTCGTAGTTACTGCCAGCATCGGTTTTAAAAAGTTCTTTTTTTTTTACCACTATACGTCACTCTTTGGAAGCGATAATTCGTACTTTTATGCAAATAAACATAAGTACCATCCCATATGGTGATTATTGCATCATCATCTTCATTAATATTATTTATGCGACGAGAAATTGCCGAAGTTTGTCTTTTAATTTTGTCCCGTGTAATATTATTTAAAAAATGTAAGTAACATTAAATTAAAAAGTATTTTTAAAAACGAATTCTTCCTAGTACAATAATAATCTCAATCTCCGATGATAATAATTTTAATAATAAGTCACAATATGTTAAGAAAAGCATTTGTTTTGCTCGAATTTCGCGTCCACAGCTTGCGCATCGACACGAATATTATGTTATAACTTTTAAACAAAAAGTTTCCCCAGGGTAAGATTTATACCACTTAAAGAGCATAAAATGAGCTTCCTATACTGAGTTTTTTGTTAAAATCTAGGGATACCTATTTTGGGAATAGCAATTTTTCGCAATTTTTCACTAACCCGAAAACTAGAAAAAAGCATAAAATGTGACTTAAAAATTCCGAAAAAAGAAAAAATTATATAGCATTCGAAAGCTTAATTTTTTTGTGATTTTTTGACGCCAAACTCAAGTCGATATCTTTTTTTAATCAAAAGTTATAGCCTCCGAAAGCTTTCGCCAAATGCGTACTTTGACCTCCTCCCCCTCCCTTATTAAAAGGCCCGACAGATAGAGACTCTGGCAATTGATGAGACACATATAGATCTACAAATATGCAAAGTTTAAACAAAATCGATTGGGGGCGAAAACATATGGTTTTTGAATAGGGTCCTTACTTATGTTCCTAGATATCTCACTAATTCAGGCTTCTTGTCTTGCAGAACAAAGATATAAGAACTCGATTTTATTATTTTCTATAAACTAGCTCGATAGGGCGATTTTTTCCATAAAGTCGATAATTACTTTGTCATAAAAATATATACACTTATTTTATATATACTTTCTTTAATTTATTGTTACAAATTCATGCAACTGAGGGTTACATTAAATACGATGACAGCATGTTATTTCAAAAATTACACAAGGCGAAGTTAGGGACGCAACAGCATGAATTTTTATTTTATAAGTAATATTTTTTTTATAAATAATATTTTTAGTCTATGATGGATTGAAAGAAATATATACGACTCACTCAATAACTATAAATATAGGAAAACGACCATCAAAATGTCTATCAATACTCATATTCCGAACATCTACTGACATCTAACGGTTCTAATTTGTATGAAAGCACAGGTTCCCCATTGCCAAATGTGATCCTGCGTCAATGCTGAGAAGATTCATGAATGGAGCGATGATACGCGTGTCACCATGGTGCTGGTTCTGCGCGATTCGCTTGTCTAGAACGTGCTGGTAACACGTTCTGGCATTTTAGTCAACGAATCCGGTCACAGATGACTACGAATCAGTTGACACTCCTCGGAAGTGGCAATATAGTGCCGGCATGGTGTCGCTACCATCTTGCCGTTTGTTATCTGGGATGCTTTTTAGTGCATTATTCGGAATTGAATTTGAACACATAGCTACTTAATCGCAAATTTGTATGTACTGTGACGTGGTGAAGTCACAAGGCTCGGTCACCCCCCCCCCCCCCCCCCCCCCTGCTTCGGTTAGACTAGCTCGAAGATCACCACCCATGCGAGAAGCGCGACACGGACCATCGCGATAGCTGTATTTGCGAGGAGCGTGAAACACACGATGGTAGAACCTACCCCCCCCCCCCCCCCCCCCCCGTTCGTTTCTCTCTCACCGTTCTACGGATTAGACTGGCGAGCTGATGGTAGAAGCGACCCATAAGACGCCTCTTCGGCGGATAATAAGACCGCAGGTTCGCGGAAGGGCTGTGCGCCGAGGTAGCGTGACGGGCTCGACGGTGGAGGAGTCGGGAAGTGAGCAAGAAGAGACCCTGAAGCCCGAAGGATAGGATCCAGAGCTCAGCAACGATAAGACCGTTGCCATAGTCCATGGAGACAAACAGGATGGTTCTCGGGTGTGAGAAAGACCTCTACCCCTCGCCATTAGAACTCCATTGCTTCGATACGTAGACATCTGCAAACGCTATTTCCTAGCAAGGAAATGTCGCCTTTACATTCATTTGATGTGTATGCGAGGTACACATGACACTTCGCAATGAATGTTATATCTTATGAAGAAACATAGAAATGAGATGCGATATCGCGGTTTGAGAAGCATTAAAACTCTGTTGCTTCGACACGTTGACATCTGCCATCACTATTTCCTAGCATGGAAGTGTCGCATTTATATTCTTTTGAAGTGTAGACGAGGAATACATATCAATTCGAAATGAATATTATTTCTTATCATGAGTCATAGAAATGAGATTATTATAATTAGAACTCTGTTACTACGATACTTAGACATCGGCAAACGGTATTTCCTACCAGGGAAGTGTGGCATTTACATTCATTTGAAATGTATGAGAGGTATACATGACACTTCGCAATGATTATTATATCTTATCATGAAACATAGAAATGAGATGCGATACCGCGTTTTGAGAATCATTAGAACTCTATTGCTGCGATACGTAGACAACTGGAAATGCATTTTCTAGCAAGGATGTGCGGCATTTACATTCTTTTGGAGTGTAGACGAGCTATACATGGCACTTCGCTATGAATATTACATCTTATCTTGAAACATAGTATTGTGATGCGATATCGCGTTTAATGTAGCATTAGAACTCTATTGCTTCAGTACGTAGACATCTGGAAACGCATTTCCTAGCTAGGTAGTGTGACATTTGCATTCTTTTGAAGTGTAGACGAGGTATGCCTAACACTTCGCAATGAGTATTATATCTTATCATGAAACAAATAATTGAGATGCGATATCGCGTTTTAAGAAGCAATAGAAATCTATAGCTATGATAATTATACATCCGGAAACGCCATTTCCCAGGAAGGAACTGTTGCAGTTACATTCCTTTGTAGTGTAGACGAGGTATACATGGCACTTCGCTATGAATATTATATCTTATCTTGAAACATAGTATTGTGATGCGATATCGCGTTTAATGAAGCATTAGAACTCTATTGCTTCGGTACGTAGACATCTGGAAAAGCATTTCCTAGCTAGGTAGTGTGGCATTTACATTCTTTAGAAGTGTAGACGTGGCATACGTAACATTTCGCAATGAATAGTATATCTTATCATGAAGCATAGAACTGAGATGCGAAGTCGCGTTTTAAGAAGCATTGGAACTCTATTGCTTCGATACGTAGACATCTGGAATCGCATTTCCTAGGAAGGAAGTGTGGCATTTACATTCTTCTGAAGTGAATTCCGGGTATACATAACACTCAACAGTGAATATTGTATCTTATCATGAAACATAGGAATGGGATGCGATATCGCGTTTTAAGGAGCGTTAGAACTCTATTGCTTCGATACGTAGACATCTGCAAACGCTATTTCCAAGCAAGGGATTGTCGCATTTACATTCTTTTGAAGGGAATACGAGTTATACATGACACATCGCAATGAACATTATATCTTATCATGAAACATAGAAGTGAGATGCGATATCGCGTTCTAAGAAGTGTCAGAACTCTATTTCTACGATTCGAAGACATCTGCAAACGCTATTTCCTAGCAAGGAAGTGTCGCATTTACATTCTTTTGAAGTGAATAGGAGGCATACATGACACTTCGCAATGAATACTATATCTTATCATGAAACTTAGAAATGAGATGCCATGACGCGTTTTAAGAAGTGTCAGAACTATATTTCTACAATACGAAGACAACTGCAAACGCTATTTCCTAGCAAGGAAGATTCGCATTTACATTCTTTTGAAGTGAATACGAGGTATACATGACACTTCGCAATGAACATTATATCTTATCACGTAACGTAGAAGGGAGATGCGATATCGAGTTTTAAGAAGCATTAGAACCCTATTGCCTCGATGCGGAGATATCTGCAAACGCTATTTCCTAGCATGGAAGTGTCGCATTTAAATTCTTTTGTAGTGAATTCGAGGTATACATGACACTTCGGAATGAATATTCTAACTTATCACGAATCATAGAAATGAGATGCGATATCGCGATTCAAGAAGCATTAGAACTCTATTACTACGATACGTGGGCATCTGCAAACGCTATTTCCTAGCAAGGAATAGTCGGATTTACATTCTTTAGAAGTGAATACGAGGTATACATGACCATTCGCAATGAATATTATATCTTATCACGAAACATTGAAATGAGATGCGATATCGCGATTTAAGTAGCATTAGAACTCTATGGCTACGATACGTAGACATTTGAATACACTATTTCCTAGCAAGGAAGTGTCGCATTTACATTCTTTTGAAGTGATTACGAGGTGTACATGACACCTCGCAGTGAATATTATATCTTATCACGAAACATAGAAATGAGATGCGATATCGCGTTGTAAGAAGCATTGAAACTCTATGGCCTCGATGCGGAGACATCTGCAAACGCTATTTCCTAGCAAGGAAGTGTCGCATTTACATTCTTTTGAAGTGAATAGGAGGCATACATGACACTTCGCAATGAATATTATATCTTATCGTGAAACTTAGAAATGAGATGCCATGACGCGTTTTAAGAAGTGTCAGAACTATATTTCTACAATACGAAGACAACTGCAAACGCTATTTCCTAGCAAGGAAGATTCGCATTTACATTCTTTTGAAGTGAATACGAGGTATACATGACACTTCGCAATGAACATTATATCTTATCACGTAACGTAGAAGAGAGATGCGATATCGAGTTTTAAGAAGCATTAGAACCCTATTGCCTCGATGCGGAGATATCTGCAAACGCTATTTCCTAGCATGGAAGTGTCGCATTTAAATTCTTTTGTAGTGAATTCGAGGTATACATGACACTTCGGAGTGAATATTCTAACTTATCACGAATCATAGAAATGAGATGCGATATCGCGATTCAAGAAGCATTAGAACTCCATTACTACGATACGTGGGCATCTGCAAACGCTATTTCCTAGCAAGGAATAGTCGGATTTACATTCTTTAGAAGTGAATACGAGGTATACATGACAATTTGCAATGAATATTATATCATGTCATGAAACATAGAAATAAGATGCGATATCCCGTTTTAAGAAGCATTAGTACTCTATAGCTTCGATACGTAGATATCTGGAAACGCTATTTCGAAGCAAGGAAGTGTGACATTTACATTCCTTTGACGTGTCGACGAGGTATACATAACACATCGCAATGAATATTATATCTAATCATGAAACATAGTACGGAGATGTGATATCCGTTCTAAGAAGCATTACAACTCTATTGCTTCGATACGTAGACATCTGGAAATGCTATTTCCTAGCAAAGAAATGTGGCATTTACAATCTTTTCAAGTGTAGACGAGATATAGATAACACTTCGCAATGACTATTGTATCTTATCATGAAACATAGAAATGAGAAGCGATATCGCGATTTAAGAGGCATTAGAACTCTATTGCTTCGATACGTAGACATCTAGTAACGTCATTTCCTAGCTAGGACGTGCGGCATGTATATTCTTGTGAAGTGCAAACAAGGTATGCGTAACACTTCGCAGTGAATATTACATCCTATCATGAAACATAGAATTGATATGCGATATCGCGTTTTAAGGAGCATTTGAACTCTATTGCTTCGACAAGTGGACACGTGGAAACGCTTTTTCTAGCAAGGAAGTGTGGCAGTTACATTCTTTGAAGTGCAGACGAGCTATACATAACACTTCGCAATGATTATTATATTTAATCATGAAACACAGGACTGCGATGCGATATCGCGTATTAAGAAGCATTACAACTCTATTGATTCGATACGTAGACATCTGGAAACGCTATTTCCTAGAAAGTACGTGTGGAGTTTGCATTGATTTGAAGTCTAGACGATGTTTACAGAACATTTCGTAATGAAAATTATATCTTATCATGAAACATAGAAATGAAATGCGACATCTCGTCTTAAGAAGCATTAGAACTCTATTGTTTCGATACGTAGACATCTGCAATCGTTATTTCCCTACAAGCAAGAGTCGCATTTACATTCATTTGAAGTGAATACGAGGTATAAGTGACACTTTGCAATGAATAATAGATCTTATCATAAAACATAGGAATGAGATGCGATATCGTGGTTTAAGAAGTTTTAGATATCTATTGCTACGATACGTAGACATCTGCAAACGCTACATCCAAACAAGGAAGTGTCGCATTTACATTCTTTTGAAGTGAATAGGAGTTATACATGACGCTTCGCAATGAATCTTATACCTTATCATGAAACATAGAAGTGAGATGCGATATCGCGTTCTACGCAGTATTAGAACTCTGTTGCTACGATACGTAGATATCTGGAGACGCTATTTCCTAGCAAGGAAGTGTCGCATTTACATTCTTCTGAAGTGAATACGAGGCATACATGACACTTCGCAATGAATATTATATCTTATCATGAAACATAGAAGTGAGATGCGATATCGCGTTTTAAGAAGCATTAGAACCCTATGGTATCGATGCGGAGACATCTGCAAACGCTATTTCCTAGCAAGCAATAGTCGCATTTACATTCTTTTGAAGTGAATACAAGGTATACATGACCATTCGCAATGAATATTATATCTTATCACGAAACATAGAAATGAGATGCGATATCGCGATTTAAGTAGCATTAGATCTCTATTGCTACGATACGTAGGCATCTGCAAACGCTATGCCCTAGCAAGGAATAGTCGCATTTACATTCTTTTGATGTGAAGACTAAGTATACATGACACATCGCAATGAATATTATATCTTATAATGAAACATAGAAATGAGATGCGATATCGCCTTTTAAGAAGCATTAGACCTCTATTGCCTCGATGCGTAGACATCTGCAGACGCTACTTCATAGCAAGGAAGTGTCGCATTTACATTCGTTTGCAGTGAATAGGAGGTATGCATGACACTTCGCAATGAATATTATATCTTATCACGAAACATAGAAATGAAATGCGACATCTCGTTTTAAGAAGCATTAGGACTCTATTGCCTCAATGCGGAGATATCTGCAAGGGCTATTTCCTAGCATGGAAATGTCGCATTTAGATTCCTTTGAAGTGAATTCGAGGTATACATGACACTTCGGAATGAATATTATAACTTATCACGAAACATAGAAATGAGATGCGATATCGCGATTTAAGCAGCATTAGAACTCTATTCCTACGATACGTAGACATCTACAAACGCAATTTCCTAGCAAGGAATAGTCGCATTTACATTCTTTTGAAGTGAATACGAGGTATACATGACACTTCGCAATGAGTATTATATCTTATCACGAAACATGGAAATGAGATGCGATATGGCGTTTTGAGAAGCATTAGAACTCCATTGCTACGATACGTAGGCATCTTCAAACTCTATTTCCTAGCAAGGAATAGTCGCATTTACATTCTTTTGAAGTGAATCCGAGGTATACATGTCACTTCGCAATGAATATTATATCTTATCACCAAACATTTAAATGAGATGCGATATCGCGATTTAAGTAGCATTAGAACTCTATTGCTACGATACGTAGACATCTGCAAACGCTATTTCCTAGGATGGAAGTGTCGCATTTACATTCTTTTGAAGTGAATTCGAGGTATACATGACACTTCGGAATGAATATTATAACTTATCACGAAACATAGAAATGAGATGCGATATCGCGATCTAAGAAGCATTAGAACTCTATGGCCTCGATGCGGAGACATCTGCAACCTCTATTTCCTAGGAAGGAAATGTCGCACTTACATTCCATTGAAGTGAATACGAGGTATACGTGACACTTCGCAATGAATATTATATCTTATCATGAAATATAGAAGTGAGATGCGATATCGCGTTCTAAGAACCATTAGAACCCTATTGCTACGATACGTAGACACCTGCGAGCGCTATTTCCTAGCATGGAAGTGTCGCATTTACATTCAATTGAAGCGAATACGAGGTATGCATTACACTTCGCAATGGATATTTTATCATATCATTAAACATAGAAATGAGATGCGTCATCTCGTTTTAAGAAGTATTAGAACGCTATTCTTACGATACGTGGTCATCTGGAAACGCTATTTCCTAGCATGGAAGTGTCGCATTTACATTCCATTGAAGTGAATACGAGGTATGCATTACACTTCGCAATGGATATTTTATCATATCATGAAACATAGAAATGAGATGCGACATCTCGTTTTAAGAAGTATTAGAACTCTATTCTTACGATACGTGGTCATCTGGAAACGCTATTTCCTAGCAAGGAAGTGTCGCATTTGCATTCTTTTGAAGTGAATACGAGGTATACATAACACTCCACAATGAATATTATATCTTATCACGAAACATAGAAATGAAATGCGACATCTCGTTTTAAGTAGGATTAGAACTCTATTGCTACGATAAGTAGACATCTGCAAACGCCATTTCCTAGCATGCAAGTGTCGCATTTACATTCTTTTGAAGTGAATAAGAGATATTCATGACACTTCGCAATGAATATTATATCTTACCATGAAACATGGAAGTGAGATGCGATATCGCCTTTTAAGAAGCATTAGAGCTCTATTTTTACGATACGTGGACATCTGCAAACAATATTTCCTTGCAAGGAAGTGTCGCATTTACATTCTTTTGAAGTGAATACGAGGTATACATAACACTCCACTATGAATATTATATCTTATCATGCAACATAGAAATGTGATGCGATATCGCGATTTAAGAAGCATTAGTACTCTATTGCTACGATACGTAGACATCTGCAAACGCTATTTCCTTGCAAGCAGGCGTTGCATTTACATTCGCTTGAAGTGAATACGAGGTATACATGACTCTTCGCAATGAATATTATATCTTATCATGAAACATAGGAACGAGATGCGATATCGCGTTTTAAGTAGCATTAGAACTCTATTGCTTCGGTACGTGGACATCTGCAAACTCTATTTCCTAGCAAGGAAGTGCCGCATTTACATTCGTTTGCATTGAATACGAGGTATACATAACACTCCACAATGAATATTAGACCTTATCACGGAACATAGAAATGAGATGCGATATCGCGATTTAAGAAGCATTAGAAACTTATTGCCTCGATACGAAGACATCTGCAAACGCTATTTCCTAGCAAGGAAGTGACGCACTTACATTCTTTTGAAATGAATACGGGGTATACTAAACAATCCACAATGAATGTTATATCTTATCATGAAACATAGAACTGGGATGCGATATCGCGTTTTAAGAAGCGCTAGAACTCTATTGCTACGATACGTAGACATCTGCAGACGCTATTTCCTAGTAAAGAAGTGTCGCATTTACATTTATTTGAAGTGAGTACGAGGTATACATGACACTTCGCAATGAATATTTTATCCTATCATGAAACATAGAAATGAGATGCGGTATCCCGTTTTAAGAAGCATTAGAACTCTATTTCGACAATACGTAGACATCTGCAAACGCTATTTCCTAGCATGGAAATGTCGCGTTTACATTCATTTGAAGTGTATGCGAGGTATACATGACACTTCACAATGAATACTATAACTTATCATGGAACATAGAAATGAGGTGCGATATCGCGTTTTAAAAAGCATTAGAACTCCATTGCTACGATACGTAGAAATCTGCAAACGCTATGACCTAGCAAGGAAGTAGCGCATTTATATCCTTTTGAAGTAAATACGAGGCATACATGACACTTCGCAGTGAATATTATATCTTATTACGAAACATCGAAATGAAATGCGACATCTCGTTTTAAGAAGCATTAGGACACTATTGCTACGATACGTAGACAGCTGCAAACGCTATTTCCTAGCAACCAATAGTCGCAGTTACATTCTTTTGAAGTGAATACATGGTGTACATGACACTTCGCAGTGAATATTATATCCTATCACGAACCATATAAATGAGATGCGATATCGCGCTTTAAGTAGCATTAGAACTCTATTGCTACGATACGTAGACATCTGCAAACGCTATTTCCTAGCAAGCAATAGTCGCATTTACATTCTTTTGAAGTGAATACGAGGTATACATGACACTTCGCTATGCATATTATATCTTATCATGGAACATAGAAGAGGGATGCAATATCGCGTTTTAAGAAGCATTAGAACTCTATGGCCTCGGTGCGGAGACATCTGGAAACGCTATTTCCTAGCATGGAAATGTCGCACTTAGGTTCATTTGAAGTGCATACCAGATATACATGACACTTCGCAATGGATACCATATCTTATCACGAAACATAGAAATGAAATGCTATATCGCGTTTTAAGAAGCGTCAGAACTCTATTGCTACGATACGCAGATATCTGCAAACGCTATTTCCTGGGATGGAAACGTCGCATTTACATACTTTTGAAGTGAGTACGAGGTATACATGACACTTCGCAATGAATACTATATCTTATCACGAAACATAGGAATGAAATGCGATATCGCGTTTTAAGAAGCGTTAGAACTCTATAGCTATCATACGTAGACATCTGCAAACCCTATTTCCTAGCAAGGAATGGTCGCATTTACATTCTTTTGAAGTGAATACGAGGTGTACATGACACTTCGCAATGAATATTATATCTTATCACGAAACATATAAATGCGATGCGATATCGCGATTTAAGTAGCATTAGAACCCTCTTGCTTCGATACGTAGACATCTGCATACGCTACTGCCTAGCAAGGATGTGTCGCATTTACATTCTTTTGAGGTGAATACGAGGTATACATAACACTAGATAATGAATACTATATCTTATCCTGAAACATAGAAATGAGATGCGATATCGCGATTTAAAAAGCATTAGAACTCTCTTGCTTCGATACGTAGATATCTGCAAACGCTACGCCCTAGCAAGGAAGTGTCGCATTTACATTCTTTTGAAGTGAATAAGAGGTGTACATGACTCTTCGCAATGAATATCATATCTTATCATGAAACATAGAAATCAGATGCGATATCGCAATTCAGGAAGCTTTAGAACACTCTTGCTTCGATGCGTAGACATCTGCAAACGCTACTTCCTAACAAGGACTAGTCGCATTTACATTCTTCTGAAGTGAATACGAGGTAAACATGACACTTCGCAATGAATATTACATCATATCACGAAACATAGGAATGAGATGCCATATCGCGTTCTAAGAAGCATTAGAACTCTATGGCCTCGATGCGGAGACATCTGCAGTCGCTATTTCGTAGCATGGAAGTTTCGCACTTACATTCTTTTGAAGTGAATACGAGGTATGCATAACACTCCACTATGAATATTATATCTTATCATGCAACATAGAAATGAGATGCGATATCGCGTTTTGAGAAGCATTAGAACTCTATTGCTTCGATACGTAGACATCTGCAAACGCTATTTCCTAGAAACGAAATGTCGCATTTACATACATTTGAAGTGCAGACGAGGAATACTTAACACTTCGCAATGAATATTATAGCTTATCTTGAAACATAGAAATGAGGTGCGATATCGCGATATACGATGCATTAGAACTCTATAGCTTCGATACGTCGACATCTGCAAACGATATTTCCTAGCTAGAAAGTGTCGCATTTTCATTCATTTAAAGTGTATGGGAGGTATAAGTGACACTTGGCAATGAATATTTAATCATATCATGAGACATAGAAGTGTGATGCGAAATCTCGTTCTAATAAGCATTAGAACCCTATAGTTTCGATAGGTGGACATCTGCAAACGATATTTCCTAGCAACGAAGTGTCGCATTTATATTGTTTTGAAGTGAATACTAGGTATACATGACACTTCGCAATGAATATTATATCTATCATGAAACATAGAAATGAGATGCGATACCGCGTTTTAAGGAGCATTAGAACTCTATTGTTTCGATACGTAGACATCTGCAAACGATATTTCCTAGCTAGAAAGTGTCGCATTTTCATTCATTTAAAGTGTATGCGAGGTGCAGGTAACACTTCGCAATGAATTTTATATCTTATCATGAAACATAGAAATGAGATTCGGTATCGCGTTTTAAGAAGCATTAGAATCCCATTGCCTCGATAGCTACATATTTGCAAACGCTAGATCCTAGCAAGGAAATGTCGCGTTTACATACATTTGAAGTGAATACAAGGTATACATGACACGTCGCAATGAATATTGTATCTTATCACGAAACATGGAAATGAGATGCCATATCGCGATTTAAGATGCATTAGAACTCTATTGCTATGATACGTACATATCTGGAAACGCTGTTTCCTAGCAAGGAAGTGTCGCCTTTACAATCTTTTGAAGTGAATACGAGGTATACATGACACTTCGCAATGAACATTATATCTTATCATGTAACATAAAAGTGAGATGCGATATCGCGTTTTAAGAAGCATCAACTCTCTATTGCTACGATACGTAGGCATCTGCAAACGCTATTTCCTAGCAAGGAATAGTCGCATTTACATTCTTTTGAAGTGAATACGAGGGACACATGACACTTCGCAATGAATATTATATCTTATCACGAAATATAGAAATGAGATGCGATATCGCGATTTAAGTAGCATTAGAACTCTATTGCTACGATACGTAGACATCTGCAAACGCTATTTCCTAGCAAGCAATAGTCGCATTTACATACCTTTGAAGTGAATACAAGGTATACATGACCATTCGCAATGAATATTATATCTTATCATGAAACACGGAAGAGGGATGCGATATCGCGTTTTAAGAAGCATTAGAACTCTACGGTCTCAATGCGGAGACATCTGCAAACGCTATTTCCTAGCAAGCAGTACTCGCATTTACATTCTTTTTAAGTGAATGCGAGGTATACATGACACTTCGCAATGAATATTATATCTTATCATGAAACACAGAAGAGGGATGCGATATCGCAATTTAAGTAGCATTAGAACCCTTTTGCTACGATACGTAGACATCTGAAAACGCTATTTCCTAGCAAGGAAGTGTCGCACTCACATTCGTTTGGAGGGAATACGAGGTATACATGACACTTCGCAATGAATATTATATCTTATCATGAAACATAGGAATGAGGTGCTATATCGCGTTTTAAGAAGCATTAGAACTCTATTGCTTCGATACTTGGACATTTGCAAACGCTATTTCCTTGCAAGGAAGTGTCGCATTTACATTCATTTGAAGTGTGTCCGAGGTATACATAATAATTCCCAATGAATATCATATGTTATCATGAAACATAGAAATGAGATAGGATATCTCGTTTTAGGAAGCATTATAACTCTATTGCTACGATACGTAGACTTCTGCAGAAGCTATTTCCTAGCAAGGAGTTGGCGCATTTACATTCATTTGAAGTGAATACGAGGTATACATGACACATCGGAATGGATATTATATCTTATCATGAAACATAGAAATGAGATGCGATATCGTGTTTTAAGAAGTCTTAGAACTCTACTGCTACGATACGTAGACATCTGCAGAAGCTATTTCCTAGCAAGGAAGTGTCGCATTTACATTCTTTTGAAGTGAATAGGAGTTATACATGACACTTCGCAATGAATAATAGATCTTATCACGAAACATTGAAATGAGATGCGATATCGCGCTTTGAGAAGCATTAGAACACTATTGCTATGATACGTAGACATCTGCAATCGCTATTTCCTAGCAACCAATAGTCGCATTTACATCCTTTTGAAGTGAATTCGAGGTTTACATGACACTTCGGAATGAAAATTATAACATATCACGAAACATGGAAATGAGATGCGATATCGCGATCTAAGAAGAATTAGAACGCTATTGCTACGGTACGTAGACATCTGCGAACGCTATTTCCTAGCAAGCAATAGTCGCATTTACATTCTTTTGAAGTGAATACGAGGTATACATGACACTTCGGAATGAATATTATATCTTATCACGAAACATACAAATGAGATGCGAAATCGCGATTTCAGTAGCATTAGAACTCTTTTGCCTCGACGCGTAGACATCTGCAGACGCTATTTCCTAGCATGGAAGTGTCGCATTTACATTCTTTTGAAGCGAATACGAGGTATACCTGACACTTCGCGATGAATATTATATCTTATCACGAATCATATAAATGAGATGCGATATCGCGATTTAAGTAGCATTAAAACCCTATTGCTACGATACGTAGACATCTGAGTACGCCATTTCCTAGCAAGGAAGTGTCGCATTTACATTCTTTTGAAGTGACTACGAGGTATACCTGACACTTCGCGATGAATATTATATCTTATTACGAAACATAGAAATGAGATGCGATATCGAGATTTAAGTAGCATTAGAACTCTATTGCTACGATACGTAGACATCTGAATACGCTATTTCCTAGCAGGGAAGTGTCGCATTTACATTCGTTTGGAGTGAATACGAGGTATACATGACACTTCGCAATGAATATTATATCTTATCAGGAAACATAGAAATGAGATGCGATATCGCGTGTTGAGAAGCATTAGAACTCTATTGATACGATACGTAGACATCTGCAATCGCTATTTCCTAGCAACCAATAGTCGCATTTACATTCCTTTGAAATGAATTCGAGGTTTACATGTCACTTCGGAATGAATATTATAACTTATCACGAAACATAGAAATGAGATGCGATATCGCGATCTAAGAAGCATTGGAACTCTATTGCTACGATACGTAGGCATCTGCAAACGCTATGCCCTAGCAAGGAATAGTCGCATTTACATTCTTTTGATGTGAATACGAGGTATACATGACACTTCGCAATGAATATTATATCTTATAATGAAACATAGAATTGAGATTCGATATCGCGTTTTAAGAAGCATTAGAACTCTATTGCCTCGACGCGTAGACATCTGCAGACGCTACTTCCTAGCATGGAATTGTCGCATTTACATTCTTTTGAAGTGAATACGAGGTATACCTGACACTTCGCGACGAATATTATATCTTATCACGAAACATATAAATGAGATGCGATATCGCGATTTAAGTAGCATTAGAACTCTATTGCTACGATACGTAGACATCTGAATACGCCATTTCCTAGCAAGGAAGTGTCGCATTTACATTCGTTCGGAGGGAATACGTGGTATACATGACACTTCGCAATGAATATTATATCTTATCATATAACATAGAAGAGAGATGCGATTTCGCGTTTTAAGAAGCATTAGAACTCTATGGCCTCGATGCGGAGACATCTGCAAACGCTATTTCCTAGCATGGAAGTGTCGCACTTACATTCTTTTGAAGTGAATACGAGGTATACATGATACTTCGCAATGAATATTATATCTTATCACGAAGCATATAAATGCGATGCGATATCGCGTCTTAAGAAGAATTAGAACCCTATTTCCTCGATGCGGAGATATGTGCAAACGCTATTTCCTAGCATGGAAGTGTCGCATTTACATTCTTTTGAAGTGAATTCGAGGTATACATGACACTTTGGAATGAATATTATAACTTATCACGAAACATACAAATGAGATGCGAAATCGCGATTTAAGTAGCATTAGAACTCTATTGCTACGATACGTAGACATCTGAATACGCTATTTCCCAGCAAGGAAGTGTCGCATTTACATTCGTTTGGAGTGAATACGAGGTATACATGACACTTCGCAATGTATATTATATCTTATAATGAAACATAGAATTGAGATGCTAAATAGCCTTTTAAGAAGCATTAGAACTCTATTGCCACGACGCGTAGACATCTGCATACGCTATTTGCTAGCATGGAAGTGTCGCATTTACATTCTTTTGAAGTGAATACGAGGTATACCTGACACTTCGCGATGAATATTATATCTTATCACGAAACATATAAATGAGATGCGATATCGCGATTTAAGTAGCATTAGAACTCTATTGCTACGATACGTAGACATCTGAATACGCCATTTCCTAGCAAGGAAGTGTCGCATTTACATTCGTTCGGAGGGAATACGAGGTATACATGACACTTCGCAATGAATATTATATCTTATCATGTAACATAGAAGAGAGATGCGATTTCGCGTTTTAAGAAGCATTAGAACTCTATGGCCTCGATGCGGAGACATCTGCAAACGCTATTTCCTAGCATGGAAGTGTCGCACTTACAATCTTTTGAAGTGAATACGAGGTATACATGATACTTCGCAATGAATATTATATCTTATCACGAAGCATATAAATGAGATGCGATATCGCGATTTAAGTAGCATTAGAACACTATTGCTACGATACGTAGATATCTGCGAACGCTATTTCCTAGGGTGGAAACGTCGCATTTACATTGTTTTGAAGTAAATACGAGGTATACATGACACTTCGCAATGAACATTATATCTTATCATGTATCGTAAAAGTGAGATGCGATATCGCGTTTTAGGAAGCATTAGAACCATATTGCCTCGATGCGGAGATATCTGCAATGGCTATTTCCAAGCATGGAAATGTCACATTTACATTCTTTTGACGTGAATACGAGGTGTACATGACACATCCCAATGAATATTATATCTTATCACGAAACATAGAAATGAGATGCGATATCGAGATATAAGTAGCATTAGAACTCTATTGCTACCATACGTAGACATCTGAATACGCTATTTCCTAGCAGGGAAGTGTCGCATTTACATTCGTTTGGAGTGAATACCAGGTATACATGACACTTCGCAATGAATATTATATCTTATCATGAAGCATAGAAATGAGATGCGATATCTCGTTTTGAGAAGTATTAGAACTCCATTCCTACGATACGTAGTCATCTGCAAACGCTATTTCCTAGCAAGGAAGATTAGCATTTACATTCTTTTGAAGTGAATACGAGGTATATATGACACTTCGCAATGAACATTACATCTTATCATGTAACATAAAAGTGAGATGCGATATCGCGTCTTAATAAGAATTAGAAACCTATTTCCTCGATGCGGAGATATCTGCAAACGCTATTTCCTAGCATGGAAGTGTCGCATTTACATTCTTTTGAAGTTAATTCGAGGTATACATGACACTTCGGAATGAATATTATATCTTATCACGAAACATACAAATGAGATGCGAAATCGCGATTTAAGTAGCATTAGAACTCTATTGCCTCGACGCGTAGACATCTGCAGACGCTATTTCCTAGCATGGACGTGTCGCATTTACATTCTTTTGAAGTGAATACGAGGTATACCTGACACTTCGCGATGAATATTATATCTTATCACGAAACATATAAATGAGATGCGATATCGCGATTTAAGTAGCATTAGAACTCTTTTGCTACGATACGTAGACATCTGAATACGCCATTTCCTAGCAAGGAAGTGTCGCATTTACATTCGTTTGGAGGGAATACGAGGTATACATGACACTTCGCAATGAATATTATATCTTATCATGTAACACAGAAGAGAGATGCGATTTCGCGTTTTAAGAAGCATTAGAACTCAATGGCCTCGATACGGAGATATCTGCAAAGGCTATTTCCTAGCATGGAAATGTCACATTTACATTCTTTTGAAGTGAACACGAGGTGTACATGACACCTCGCAATGAATATTATTTCTTATCACGAAACATAGAAATGAGATGCGATATCGAGATTTAAGTAGCATTAGAACTCTATTGCTACGATACGTAGACATCTGAATACGCTATTTCCTAGCAGGGAAGTGTCGCATTTACATTCGTTTGGAGGGAATACGAGGTATACATGACACTTCTTAATGAATATTATATCTTATCATGTAACATAGAAGAGAGATGCGATTTCGCGTTTTAAGAAGCATTAGATCTCTATGGCCTCGATGCGGAGACATCTGCAAACGCTATTTCCTAGCATGGAAGTGTCGCACTTACATTCTTTTGAAGTGAATACGAGGTATACATGATACTTCGCAATGAATATTATATCTTATCACGAAGCATATAAATGAGATGCGATATCGCGATTTAAGTAGCATTAGAACACTATTGCTACGATACGTAGACATCTGCGAACGCTATTTCCTAGCATGGAAGTGTCGCATTTACATTCTTTTGAAGGGAATACGATGCATACCTGACACTTCGCGATGAATATTATATCTTATCACGAAACATATAAATGAGATGCGATATCGCGATTTAAGTAGCATTAGAACTCTATTGCTACGATACGTAGACATCTGAATACGCCATTTCCTAGCAAGGAAGTGTCGCATCTACATTCGTTTGAAGTGAATACGATGTGTACATAACACTTCGCAATGAATATTTTATCCTATCATGAAGCATAGAAGTGAGATTCGATATCGCGTTTTAAGAAGCATTAGAACTCTATTGCTACGATACGTAGACATCTGCAAACGCTATTCCCTAGCATGGAAGTGTCGCATTTACATTCTTTTGTAGTGAATACGAAGTATACATGACACTTTGCAATGAATATTATATCTTATTACGAAACATAGAAATGAATTACGACATCTCGTTTTAAGAAGCATTAGTACTCTATTGCTGTGATACGTAGATATCTGCAAATGTCGTCTCCTAGCAAGGAAGTGTCGCATTTACATTCTTTTGAAGTGAATACGAGATATACATGACATTTCGCAATGAATATTATATCTTATCATGAGACATAGGAATGTGGTGCGAGATCGCGTTTTAAGAAGCATTAGAACTCTATTGCTACGATACGTGGACATCTGAATACGCTATTTCCTAGCAACGAATTGCCGCATTTACATTCGTTTGGAGTGAATGCGAGGTATACATGACACATCGCAATTAATATTATATCTTATCATGAAGCATAGGAATGAGATGCGATATCGCGTTTTGAGAAGCACTGCAACTCTATTGCTACGATACGTAGGCATCTGCAAACGCTATTTCCTAGCAAGTAGTAGTCCCATTTACATTCTTTTGAAGTGAATACGAGGTATACATGACACTTCGCAATGAATATTATATCTTATCACGATACATAGAAGTGAGGTGCGATATCGCGTTTTAAGAAGCATTAGAGCTCTATGGCCTCGATGCGGAGACATCTGCAAACGTTATTTCCTAGCATGGAAGTGTCGCACTTACATTCTTTTAAAGTGAATACTATGTATACATGACACTTCGCAATGAATATTATATCTTATCACGCAATATAGAAATGAGATGCGATATCGCGATTTAAGTAGCATTAGAACTCTATTGCTACGATACGTAGACATCTGAATACGCTATTTCCTAGCAAGGAAGTGTCGCATTTACATTCGTTTGGTGCGAATACGAGGTATACATGACATTTCGCAATGAATAATATATCTTATCACGAAACATAGAAATGAAATGCGACATCTCGTTTTAAGAACTCTTTTGCTACGATAATTAGGCATCTGCAAACGATATTCCCAAGGATGGAAACGTCGCATTTACATTCTTGTGAAGTGAATACGAGGTATACATGACACTTCGCAATCAATATTTATCTTATCACGAAACATATAAATGAGATACGATGTCGCGATTTAAGTAGCATTAGAACTCTTTTGCTACGATACGTAGACACCTGAATACGCTATTTCCCAGCAAGGAAGTGTCGCATTCGTTTGGAGTGAATACGAGGTATACATGACACTTCGCAATGAATATTATACCTTATCATGAAGCATAGAAATTAGATGCGATATCGCGTTTTGAGAAGCACTACAACTCTATTGCTACGATACGTAGGCATCTGCAAACGCTATTTCCTAGCAAGCAATAGTCGCATTTACATTCTTTTGAAGTGAATACGAGGTATATATGACACTTCGCAATGAATATTATATCTTATCACGAAACGTAGAAATGAGTTGCTATATCGCGATTTAAGTAGCATTAGAAATCTATTGCTACGATACGTGGACATCTGAATACGCTATTTCCTAGCAACGAATTGCCGCATTTACATTCGTTTGGAGTGAATGCGAGGTATACATGACACATCGCAATTAATATTATATCTTATCATGAAGCATAGGAATGAGATGCGATATCGCGTTTTGAGAAGCACTGCAACTCTATTGCTACGATACGTAGGCATCTGCAAACGCTATTTCCTAGCAAGTAGTAGTCCCATTTACATTCTTTTGAAGTGAATACGAGGTATACATGACACTTCGCAATGAATATTATATCTTATCACGATACATAGAAGTGAGGTGCGATATCGCGTTTTAAGAAGCATTAGAGCTCTATGGCCTCGATGCGGAGACATCTGCAAACGTTATTTCCTAGCATGGAAGTGTCGCACTTACATTCTTTTAAAGTGAATACTATGTATACATGACACTTCGCAATGAATATTATATCTTATCACGCAATATAGAAATGAGATGCGATATCGCGATTTAAGTAGCATTAGAACTCTATTGCTACGATACGTAGACATCTGAATACGCTATTTCCTAGCAAGGAAGTGTCGCATTTACATTCGTTTGGTGCGAATACGAGGTATACATGACATTTCGCAATGAATAATAT
Organism: Xylocopa sonorina; assembly: GCF_050948175.1. Classification (NCBI taxonomy): domain Eukaryota; kingdom Metazoa; phylum Arthropoda; class Insecta; order Hymenoptera; family Apidae; genus Xylocopa; species Xylocopa sonorina. The sequence continues at coordinate 261,166 of NW_027490381.1, read as the reverse complement.
ATCTTATCACGAAACATAGAAATGAAATGCGACATCTCGTTTTAAGAACTCTTTTGCTACGATAATTAGGCATCTGCAAACGATATTCCCAAGGATGGAAACGTCGCATTTACATTTTTGTGAAGTGAATACGAGGTATACATGACACTTCGCAATCAATATTTATCTTATCACGAAACATATAAATGAGATACGATGTCGCGATTTAAGTAGCATTAGAACTCTTTTGCTACGATACGTAGACACCTGAATACGCTATTTCCCAGCAAGGAAGTGTCGCATTCGTTTGGAGTGAATACGAGGTATACATGACACTTCGCAATGAATATTATACCTTATCATGAAGCATAGAAATTAGATGCGATATCGCGTTTTGAGAAGCACTACAACTCTATTGCTACGATACGTAGGCATCTGCAAACGCTATTTCCTAGCAAGCAATAGTCGCATTTACATTCTTTTGAAGTGAATACGAGGTATACATGACACTTCGCAATGAATATTATATCTTATCACGAAACGTAGAAATGAGTTGCTATATCGCGATTTAAGTAGCATTAGAAATCTATTGCTACGATACGTGGACATCTGAATACGCTATTTCCTAGCAACGAATTGCCGCATTTACATTCGTTTGGAGTGAATGCGAGGTATACATGACACATCGCAATTAATATTATATCTTATCATGAAACATAGAAGAGAGATGCGATATCGCGTTTTAAGAAGCATAAGAACTCCATGGCCTCGATGCGGAGACATCTGCAAACGCTATTTCCTAGCATGTAGGTGTCGCACTTACATTATTTTGAAGTTAATACGAGGTATAGATGACACTTCTCAATGAATATTATATCTTATCATGAAACATAGAAGTGAGATGCGACATCGCGTTTTAAGTAGCATTAGAACTCTATTGCTACGATACGTAGACATCTGAATACGCTATTGCCTAGCAAGAAAGTGTCGCATTTACATTCGTTTGGAGTGAATACGAGGTATACATGACACTTCGCAATGAATATTATATCTTATCATGAAGCATAGAAATGAGATGCGATATCGCCTTTTGAGAAGCATTAGAACTCTATTGCTACGATACGTAGACATCTGCAAACGCTATTTCCTAGCAAGGAATAGTCGCATTTACATTCTTTTGAAGTGAATACGAGGTATACATGACACTTCGCAATGAATATTATATCTTATCAGGAAACATAGATATGAGTTGCGATATCGCGTTTTGAGAAGCATTAGAATTCTATTGCTACGATACGTAGACATCTGAGTACGCTATTTCCTGGGAAGGAAGTGTCGCATTTACATTCGTTTGGAGTGAATACGAGGTATACATGACACTTCGCAATGAATATTACACCTTAATATGAAGCATAGAAATGAGATGCGATATCGCGTTTTGAGAAGCATTAGAACTCCATTGCTACGATACGTAGACATCTGCAAACGCTATCTCCTAGCAAGGAAGATTCGCATTTACAATCTTTTGAAGTGAATACGAGGTATACATGACACTTCGCAATGAACGTTATATCTTATCAGGTAACATAAAAGTGAGATGCCATATCGTGTCTTAAGAAGCATTAGAAACCTATTGCCTCGATGCGGAGATATCTGCAAACGCTATTTCCTAGCATGGAAGTGTCGCATTTACATTCTTTTGAAGTGAATACGAGGTATATATGACACTTCGCAATGAGTATTATATCTTATCATGAAACATAGAAGAGAGATGCAATATCTCGTTTTAAGAAGCATTAGAACGCTATTGCTTCGATACGTTGACATCTGAAAACTCTATTTTCTAGCAAGGAAGTGTCGCATTCACATTCATTTGAAGTGTATGCGAGGTATACATGCCACTCCGCAATGAATATTATATCTTATCATGAAACATAGAAATGAGATGCGATATCGCGTTATAAGAAGCATTAGAACTCTATTGCTTCGATACCTAGACATCTGCAAACGCTACTTCCTTGCAAGCAAGTGTCGCATTTACATTCATTTGAAGTGTATCCGAGGGATACATAACACTCCACAATGAATATTATATCTTATCATGAGACATAGAAATGAAATGCGATATCGCGTTTTAAGAAGAGTCAGAACTCTATTGCTTCGATACGTAGACATCTGCAAATGCTATTTCCTATAGAAAGGGAGTGTCGCATTTACATTAATATGAATTGTATGCGAGGTATAAGTGACACTTCGCAATGGATATTATATCTTATCATGAAACATAGAAATGAGATGCGATATCGCGTTTTAAGAAGCATTAGAACTCTATTGCTACGATACGGTAGATATCTGTAGACGCTATTTCCTAGCAAGGAAGTGTCGCTTTTACATTCCCTAGATGTGAATACGAGGTATACATGACACTCCGCAATGGAAATTGTATCTTATCATGAAACATTGAAATGAGACGCGATATCGCGTTTTAAGAAGCATTACTACTCTATTGCTTCGATACGTAGACATCTGCAAACGCTATTTCCTAGCAAGGAAGTGTCGCATTTACATTCATTTGAAGTGAATACGAGGAACAAGTGACACTTCGCAATGAATATTATATCTTTTCATGAAACATAGAAATGAGATACGATATCGCGTTATAAGAAGCATTAGAACTCTATTGCTACAATACGTAGATATCTGTAGACGCTATTTCCTAGAAAGGAAGTTTCGCATTTACATTCATTTGAAGTGTAGACGAGGAATACATAACACCTCGCAATGAATATTATGTCTTATCATGAGACATAGAGATGAGGTGCGATATCGCGTTTTAAGGAGAATTAGAACTCTATAGCTTCGATACAGAGATATCTGGGAACGTAATTTCCTAGAAAGGAAGTGTCGCATTTTGTGACGTCAGGCGTACCGCCTGCCACCCATCAACCTCCTCGCACCCCCCAGCATCAACCCCTGGACGCATGCAACCAGCCAAACTCGCCTGCAGAACCAGCAACTGGAAGTGTTCGCGCCCGCATACCTGCACGCGCTCACTCACACCGAGTTCCGCTGCCTCACTCGCACCGCCGAGTATACCTGTCTCGCTCGTACCGGGCACCAGTGTCTCACTCGCACCACCGAGTATACCTGTCTCGCCCGCACCAAGGACGAGCAGCCCTATCTCCCTCGCACCGAGGATTCCGTCCTGCAGGAAGACGTAGCCGCAGCCCATCACATGAATGGGGTCTTTTCCAATTCCGGGAACAGGATCTGCTAGAACCTATATATTACTTCTAAGCTAGGACATACATACCATATCATGACGCATATATCAGAATTCCTAGATCTAAGTTACACTAAGTAAGATGCGTCCGTCCAGCGGCATGCGCCGCTAGCCCCACCACGAGTCGCGGGTCCCCACTCGCTGGACCGCGCCCTCTCCGCCTCGAGACACGAATCCCCCACTCGCGGGACCGCGATCTCCCTACCACGAGCGTCCGCGACCGTAGCGCCCCGCGAACCGAGGAGGTCAGTGACGCGTCTCCAGAGCACATACTCTGACTCGAGAACTCCTACCGAGGAGTCGAAACCTCTAGTTCTAGATCGTTAGCCACCTCAATGTGGGGTTCAGGCATCGTATTTCTATTTCCATTTTAACTTAATCTTAGACTTAGAATAATTCCAGTTCTTGTATACTTTAAACCTAGAATATATTTTATTTTTACTATTACTATATCCAAGTACAAGTTCTTTTAGCAAGTTTACTATTTCCACATCCATTAATTTTATCAAGTGTTTATAATACTAGTTCTACTTTTAACATTACATTTAACTACGAATTCTTCCACGGGTTCCTCCATACAACTGGGGTTGATCTTCATCAAATTGAAGGAGTATAGAAATCGGCTTTGTGACGTTGAGACAGCCGCTTGTCCTTCAGATCTTAGTCGAAAGTACAGAAAAACCTGGTGAATGAATCGTGCTTCCGGTTTGCGAAGAACGCGACGTGCGAGTAGGAAGAATTTCATACGATCACTTGTGCGTGAATATTTGGAGGGCGTTCCGAGAGTCCTCATATACCAGCGACCTGCCTTCGCACCAGTCCAGAAGCCGCTTTCCGAAGCGACCGTCGACGCTCCCGATCCAGACACCACAACGCATCACGCCGATTCTGCCACATTCAGCATCATCGCTGAATTCCGACCGCCGTCCTCCTCTTCGCTGGCGACTGATCGAGATTTCCGTAGCAGCCAACAGAACGAAATCCGCTACGATCCCAGAGAAAGATCCTCCACGCCGTTTCTACGTACAAATCGAGAGAGAAGTCATCGAAAGGTAGGGTCATTCCCTTATTATCGCGAGTGTTTTCGCTAGTGTCGCGTCAGCCGAAATTGTCGGACCCGGTCTTAACGCGATCCCGCTGACCGAATTACCGAAAAATAGGCTCGGGTCGTAAAGCCTCCGGAGCAACGGAAAATAGTTTCACCGGACGTGATACCTCGTATTCACCTCAAAAGAATGTAAATGCGACACTTCCTTGCTAGGAAATAAGGTTTGCAGATATCTACGTATCGAAGAAATAGAGCCCTAATGCTTCTTGAAACGCCATATCGCATCTCATTTCTATGTTTCGTGATAAAATATAATATTCATTGTGGAGTGTTATGTATACCTCGTATTCACTTCAAAAGAATGTAAATGCGGTACTTCCATGCTAGGAAATAGCGTTTCCAGATGACAACGTATCGAAAGAATAGAGATCTAATACTTCTTAAAACGAGATGTCGCATCTCATTTCTATGTTTCATGATAAGATATAATATCCAATGCGAGGTGACATGCATACCTCGTATTCGCTTCAATGGAATGTAAATGCGACACTGCCATGCTAGGAAATAGCGATTGCAGATGTCTACGTATCGTAGCAAGAGAGTTCTAATGCTTCTTAAAACGCGAAATCGCATCTCACTTCTATGTTTCATGATAAGATATAATATTCATGGCAAAGTGTCATGTATACCTCGTATTCCCTCCAAACGAATGTAAATGCGACACTTCCTTGCTAGGAAATGGCGTATTCAGATGTCTACGTATCGTAGCAGTAGAGTTCTAATGCTACTTAAATCGCGATATCGCATCTCATTTATATGTTTCATGATAAGATATAATATTCATTGCGAAGAGTCATGTATACCTCGTATTAACTTCTAAAGAATGTAAATGCGACACTTTCTTGCTAGGAAATATCATTTGCAGATGTCTACGCATCGCAGGAATAGAGTTCTAATTCTTCTTATAACGCGATATCGCTTCTCATTTCTATGTTCCATGATATGATGTAATATTCACTGAGAAGTATTATGTTTACCTCGTCTACACTTCAAAAGGATGTAAGTGACTTATTTCCTTGCTAGGAAAATGCGTTTCCAGATATCTACGTATCAAAGCATTAGAGTTCTAGTGCTTCTAAAACGCAATATCGCATCTCATTTCTGGGTTTCAAGATAAGTTATAATATTCATTGCGAAGTATTATGTATACCTCGACTACACTTCCAAAGATACTACCCAGTAATTTGCGGCGTGTTGCGTAGTTTCCCGTAGCCCTTGTTAGTTAAACGCACGTCGAGACCATAAATAAACATGCCGTGACTTCAGTATCTCGCGACCTGAGTGTGTGTACTTGGCTGGGCGTAGTCGAGAGGAGGAGCATTTCGAAGTTTCAAGGGTTGTTCCGCCCCAAGGTTCCCGGGGTCGTGTAGTCTATCCCCTTTGCTACTTTCTGAGCAGCTGGCGCCCAAGAAAAGTTGTACGTGAGCGGATACCTTGGATCGATAGATCGCTTTAGATTAAAATACGTTTTACACCTTAAAGCATTTAGATAATTAACCCCTTCGAGCTTCCCTGACTTACTATATATAGGTTTCCGTCACAACTAATAGGAACCATCACTTTACATAGATATATAGAACACACATAGTTTTAAACGTAGAACTGAGAATTTGAGAACTTACTTTGAAACGTTAGTAGTGAGAAATTCCATCGGATTTCATAGAAATTCAGAACTTACTTGCTATGAGACATAGGCAGATAAGGGCCATCGCGTTGCTTAAAACTTTAGAACTTGCTTACTTCAACAAAGATTTCTATTGGCTTCGTCCGTTCTTTTAGAAGAATTTTTGATAAACCACATACTTTTCACGCTTCTGATATCTTTGAAAGTTCGCGAGATGTAATCGTTTAAGTTTTAAAATGATTACTTAGTGTGGATTATTATTTAGTAACTCGCTCATAAACGAGTCTGCATAGGATTTAATCCATAAGTTTTTAAGCCTGGAATTTATGCAGTTATTTGTTATTCACTTATTGCTCAAACGACAAAGATTCTGACCACTTCAAAATGGTTGACTTTCATCAATTTTCTTAAAAATTGAAATACTGCCCAACTGCTTGCATTAAAGACTGTAATTAAAGCTTTCGAAACATTTTACCTCTTATAGGTGAATTCTGGAATTGAAATTGAATGTTTGACTTTTCTAGCTCCTGTTTAGACATCTTTCTATTGGAATGTTCAAGTATTTTTCATATTCGTAATTATTAAAAATGTTTTACTTGATTCTTTTATTTAATATTTAGAATTTTCTGAGAAATATTTTTTATCGTAATGAACTATATAATTGCAATTATAATTCTTTATGAAGTAATAATAACAGAAAGGTATGTATCCATTCTTGTAGTTTTGTAAAGAGTATTTAATCTTACTATCTAAAATGAAACATTGAGATCTGTTTACAATCTAATGGAATTTAATTACCTTTCGATTCAAATTCACAATGATAATCTTCCATAGTTCAACAATTTTGTGAGCTGTCCTCAGGAATCCGCAGCTCTGTACTTATAAAATGAGCGACACAAAGAACAGCCTAACCAAACGTATTCGAACCGATTTTTCAATACTAATCTTATCATGTTTAACTTATGCTGCAAACTATTGAAATGCCCTTCGACAAGTGTTTATTCACAGTGAAGTAAACGGTAAGTATTACGCCTTCCACCACTGTTTACAATAAGTATGTTTCATTTACTATCAAAACCGTGAGTATTATCGCCTTTCTTTACTCTTTGTAACCTTCAATGCCTTCATGTTACAGATCGTTAAACTTGCTTTAAAATGCTCTATCGTATTACGGAAGAATGGACATACCAATTCATTTTAAAAAATGAAGGTAACCTTCACATGTCCAACATAACTCCACTTACAAAAAAACTATTTTCATCAACAGATGGCCCCTTTGTACTATGCAATTTTATATTAGCAAAAACCAACAAGGCAACGATGAACAGAGTTAAATTTAATATTATGATGTTTATTATTTTACTTATAGTATATTTGTTTTTCTGGAATTTTGCCAAAAAACAATGTTCACGATGTCGACAGATGAATATATTTGCCTTAGAATTACAAGAGCCAACAATTTCGAAAGTAGAATATTACTTTACTTCGCTAACCGAATCATTGCAAACGTTAAGTAAAGTGCGTGCCTTTCAAAACAGTCAGATGCAAATTACGATACAACGTTTCCAAGAAATGGTACGTGCCACTGTTTTTTAATTTCCGTTTATTTAATCAAAGGAAATTTAATTGAAATATCCGCAAAATTTGAGGACAAAAAGTTTTTGTAATTTTACGCAACATATATGATGGTGATAAAGGATAAGTATACGGAACTGAAAATGGAAAGTAGCGAGCAGAAAAAGAAACTGATGGAGCTACAAAGTAGATTGATACATCCGTCAAATGATGATTCTAGGTTAATAAAATCTGTTAATTAAAGAACTATTGCAAAAATCAAGTATAATCAATATTACTTCTGCTCAAAGGCTATAATAGAATTGGACCGAAATGGGTACAAAACCGGCAATTATATCTATACGTTCTATTCTATGCAAAGGCAAATATTTCAAAGAGAGAAGATGTGTTACTTACAAATTACTTATGTTCCTAGATATCTCACTAATTTAGGCTTCTTGTCTTGCAGAACTTATCATTCATGTAACATGTAAAGGGGTCGAAGAATAGTAAAAGATTTTTAAATTTCATAGCCTCACTTGATACGTCGATTGGATCACGTAAAATATCGGACATTAATTGCATCTACATCTTCAGACCTTAAATATATAATTGCAACAACATATTTAATAGCGTTTTAATAACATTTTTCTAATTGTTTATATCTATGTCTAATAAATATATATTAATCGAATAAGTTGCTTTACCAAAGAATAAAAGTATCTGAGGCTTACAAATCGGAGCATTACATAACAAACGTGCATCACATATATAATATTACATGTAATAAAAGATGAAGACCAAAAAGATCGTACATAAGTTGAATCCACAATGCGGTCATAGAGATACAGAAGCGGCAAAAATACCAAACAATAATTTAAAAAATTCAAAAAGGGGGGAGTGAAAATCCATTTCCTTGACGATGATAAGGAACAAGTCTGCCTCATGCACTACAATATCCCAAACAGCCAGCGATTGACACGCCAATGACAACGGATGGTACGAATTCCGTGACAGAACTGTGCTAACAAAGTGCTCCCACTCAGCTTTCGAAATGGCATACTGTTAGTACTGGGGCGGCATTCGTATCACGGCACTATTCAGCAGTAGGCTGACATTTACTAATGGGGAAGCTGTTTCTATAAAAATTATAAGCAAATATGAAAAATGACTAAACTGTGCAATTTATTTATCTTGATTCCAATATAGATACACCGGCACAAAACAAAGATATAAGAACTCGATTTTATTATTTTCTATAAACTAGCTCGATAGGGCAATTTTTTCCATAAAGTCGATAATTACTTTGTCATAAAAATACATACACTTATTTTATATATATTATCTTCAATTTATTGTTACAAATTCATGCAATTGAGGGTTACATTATATACGATGACAGCATGTTATTTCAGAAATTACACAAGGCGAAGTTAGGGATGCAACAGCAAGAATTTTTATTTTATAAGTAATATTTTTCTTATAAATAATATTTTTAGTCTATGATGGATTGAAAGAAATATATACGACTCGCTCAATAACTATAAATATTGGAAAACGACCATCAAAATGTCTATCAATACTCATATGCTGAACATCTACTGACATCTAACGGTTCTAATTTGTATGAAAGCACAGGTTCCCCATTGCCAAATGTGATCCTGCGTCATTGCTGAGGGGATTCATGAATGGAGCGATGATACGCGTGTCACCATAGTGCTGGTTCTGTGCGATTCGCTTGTCTAGAACGTGCTGGTAACACGTTCTGGCATTTTAGTCAACGAATCCGGTCACAGATGACTACGAATCAGTTGACATTCCTCGGAAGTGGCAATATAGTGCCGGCATGGTGTCGCTACCATCTTGCCGTTTGTTATCTGGGATGCTTTTTAGTGCATTATTCGGAATTGAATTTGAACACATAGCTACTTAATCGCAAATTTGTATGTACTGTTACGTGGTGAAGTCACAAGGCTCGGTCACCCCCCCCCCCCCCTGCTTCGGTTAGACTAGCTCGAAGATCACCACCCATGCGAGAAGCGCGACACGGACCATCGCGATAGCTGTATTTGCGAGGAGCGTGAAACACACGATGGTAGAACCTCCCCCCCCCCCCCCCCCCGTTCGTTTCTCTCTCTCTGTTCTACGGATTAGACTGGCGAGCTGATGGAAGAAGCGACCCATAAGACGCCTCTTCGGCGGATAATAAGACCGCAGGTTCGCGGAAGGGCTGTACGCCGAGGTAGCGTGACGGGCTCGACGGTGGAGGAGTCGGGAAGTGAGCAAGAAGAGACCCTGAAGCCCGAAGGATAGGATCCAGAGCTCTGCAACGATAAGACCGCTGCCATAGTCCATGGAGACAAACAGGATGGTTCTCGGGTGTGAGAAGGACCTCTACCCCTCCCCATTAGAACTCTATTGCTTCGATACCTAGACATCTAGAAAGGCTATTCCCTAGCAACGAAGTGTTGCATTTACATTCTTTTGACGTGTAGACGAGAATACATGACACTTCGCAATGAATATTATATCTTATCATGAAAAATAGAAATGAGATGTGATATCGCGTTCTAAGAAGCATTAGAACTCTATTGTTTCGATAAGTAGACATCTGGAAACGTAATTTCCTAGAGAGGAAGTGTTGCATTTACATTCATTTGAAGTGTAAGCGAGGAATACATAACATTACACAATGAATATTATATCTTATCTCGAAACATAGAAATGTGATGCTATATCACGATTTAAGAAGCATTAGAACTCTATTGCTTCGATACGTAGACATCTGGTAACGCTGTTTCCAAGAAGGGAAGTGTCGCATTTACATTCATTTGAAGTGTAGACGAGGAATACACAATACTTCGCAATGGATATTATTTCTTATCATGAAACATAGAAGTGAGATTGCGATATCGCGATTTAAGAAGCATTAGAACACTATTGCTTCGATACGTAGACATCTGCAAACGCTACATCCTAGCAAGGAAGTGTTGCACTTACATTCTTTTGAAGTCTATGCGAGGTATACGTGGCATCTCGCAAAGAATATTATATCTTATCATGAACCCTAGAAATGGGATGCGATATCCCGTTTTAAGAAGCATTAGATCTCTATTGCTACGATACGTAGACATCTGCAGACGCTATTTCCAAGCAAGGGAGTGTCGCATTTACATTCTTTAGCTGTGTATGCGAGGAATACATGACACTTCGCAATGAATATTATATCTTGACATGAAACATAGAAATGAGATCCGATATCCCGCTTTAAGAAGCATTAGAGATATTGGTACGATACGTAGAACTTTGCAAACGCTATTTCCTAGCAAGGAAGTGTCGCATTTACATTCGTTTGGAGTGAATACGAGGTATACATAACACTTCGCAATGAATATTATATCTTATCACGAAACATAGAAGTGAAATGCGACATCTCGTTTTAAGAAGCATTAGGACTCTTTTGCAACTATACGTAGACATCTGCAAACGCTATCTCCTAGGATGGAAACGTCGCATTTATATTCTTTTGAAGTGAATACGAGGTATACCTGACACTTCGCAATGAATATTATATCTTTTCACGAAACATAGAAATGAGATGCGATATCGCGATCTAAGAAGCATTAGAACTCTATTGCTACGATACGTAGGCATCTCCAAACGCTATGCCCTAGCAAGGAATAGTCGCATTTACATTCTTTTGATGTGAATACGAGGTATACATGACACTTCGCAATGAATATTATATCTTACAATGAAACATAGAATTGAGATGCGATATCGCGTTTTAAGAAGCATTAGAACTCCTTTGCCTCGACGCGTAGACATCTGCAGACGATATTTCCTAGCATGGAAGTGTCGCATTTATATACTTTTGAAGTGAATACGAGGTATACATGACACTTCGCGATGAATATTATATCTTATCACGAAACATATAAGTGAGATGCGATATCGCGATTTAAGTAGCATTAGAACTCTATTGCTACGATACGTAGGCATCTGAATACGCCATTTCCTAGCAAGGAAGTGTCGCATTTACATTCGTTTGGAGGGAGTACGAGGTATACATGACACTTCGCAATGAATATTATATCTTATCATGAAGCATAGAAACGCGATGCGATATCGCGTTTTGAGAAGCATTAGTACTCTATTGCCTCGACGCGTAGACAGCTGCAGAAGCTATTTCCTAGCATGGAAGTGTCGCATTTACAATCTTTTGAAGTGAATACGAGGTGTACATCACAATTCGCAATGAGTATTATATCTTATCTGGAAACATATAAATGAGATGCGATATCGCGATTTTAGTAGCATTATAACTCTATTGCTACAATACGTAGACATCTGAATACGCCATTTCCTAGCATGGAAGTGTCGCACATACATACTTTTGAAGTGAATACGAGGTATACATAACACTTCGCAATGAATATTGTATCTTATCATGAAACATAGAAGAGACATGCGATATCGCGTTTTAAGAAGCATTAGAACTCTATTGCTACGATACGTTGGCATCTGCAAACGCTATTTCCTAGCAAGGAATAGTCGGATTTACATTTTTTTGAAGTGAATACGAGGAATACATGACACTTCGCAATGAATATTATATCTTATCACGAAACATATAAATGAGATGCGATATCGCGATTTAAGTAGCATTAGAACTCTACTGCTACGATACGTAGACATCTGAATACGCCATTTCCCAGCAAGGAAGTGTCGCATTTACATTCATTTGGAGGGAATACGAGGTATACATGACACTTTGCCATGAATATTATATCTTATCATGAAACATAGAAGTGAGATGCGATATCGCGTTTGAAGAAGCATTAGAACTCTATTGCCTCGATGCGTAGACATCTGCAGACGCTATTTCCTAGCATCGAAGTGTCGCATTTACATTCTTTTGAAGTGAATACGAGGTGTACATGACAAACCGCAATGAATATTATATCTTATCAGGAAACGTAGAATAGCGTTGCGATATCGCGATTTAAGTAGCATTAGAACTCTATTGCTACGATACGTGGACATCTGAATACGCTATTTCCTAGCATGGAAGTGTCGCACTTACATTCTTTTGATGTGAATACGAGGTGTACATGACACTTCGCAATGAATATTATATCTTATCAGGAAACATAGAAATGAGATGCGATATCGCGTTTTGAGAAGCACTAGAACACTATTGCTACGATACGTAGACATCTGCAATCGCCATTTCCTAGCAACCAATAGTCGCATTTACATTCTTTTGAAGTGAATTCGAGGTTTACATGACACTTCGGAATGAATATTATATCATATCACGAAACATAGAAATGAGATGCGATATCGCGTTCTAAGAAGCATTAGAACTCTATTGCTACGATACGTAGGCATCTCCAAACGCTATGCCCTAGCAAGGAATAGTCGCATTTACATACTTTTGATGTGAATACGAGGTATACATGACACTTCGCAATGAATATTATATCTTACAAGGAAACATAGAATTGAGATGCGATATCGCATTTTAAGAAGCATTAGAACTCTTTTGCCTCGACGCGTAGACATCTGCAGACGCTATTTCCTAGCATGGGAGTGTGGCATTTACATTCTTTTGAAGTGAATACGAGGTGTACATGACACTTCGCAATGAATATTGTACCTTATCACGAAACGTAGAATAGCGTTGCGATATCGCGATTTAAGTAGCATTAGAACTCTATTGCTACGATACGTGGACATCTGAATACGCTATTTCCTAGCATGGAAGTGTCGCACTTACATTCTTTTGATGTGAATACGAGGTGTACATGACACTTCGCAATGAATATTATATCTTATCACGAAACGTAGAAATGAGTTGCGATATCGCAATTTAAGTAGCATTAGAACTCTATTGCTACGATACGTAGACATCTGAAAACGCTATTGCCTAGCAAGGAAGTGTTGCATTTACATTCGTTTGATGTGAATACGAGGTATACATGACACTTCGCAATGAATACTATATCTCATAATGAAACATAGAATTGAGATTCGATATCGCGTTTTAAGAAGCATTAGAATTCTATTGCCTCGACGCGTAGACATCTGCAGACGCTATTTCCTAGCATGGAAGTGTCGCATTTACATTCTTTTGAAGTGAATACGAGGTATACCTGACACTTCGCGATGAATATTATATCTTATCACGAAACATATAAATGAGTTGCGATATCGCGATTAAAGTAGCATTAGAACACTATTGCTACGATACGTAGACATCTGAATACGCTATTGCCCAGCAAGGAAGTGTTGCATTTACATTCGTTTGGAGTGAATACGAGGTATACATGGCACTTCGCAATTAACATTATATCTTATCATGAAGCATTGAGATGAGATGCGATATCGCGATTTGAGAAGCATTAGAACTCTATTGCTACGATACGTAGACATCTGCAAATGCTATTTCCTAGCAAGGAATTGTCGCATTTACATTCTTTTGATGTGAATACGAGGTATACATGACACTTCGCAATGAATATTATATCTTATCATGAAACATAGAATTGAGATGGGATATCGCGTTTTAAGAAGCATTAGAACTCTATTGCCTCGACGCGTAGACATCTGCAGACGTTATTTCCTAGCATGGAAGTGTCGCATTTACATTCTTTTGAAGTGAATACGAGGTGTACATGACACTCCGCAATGAATATTATATCTTATCAGGATACTTAGAAATGAGATGCGATTTCGCGTTTTGAGAAGCATTAGAACTCTATTGCTACGATACGTAGACATCTGAATACGCTATTGCCCAGCAAGGAAGTGTTGCATTTACATTCGTTTGGAGTGAATACGAGGTATACATGGCACTTCGCAATTAACATTATATCTTATCATGAAGCATTGAAATGAGATGCGATATCGCGATTTGAGAAGCATTAGAACTCTATTGCTACGATACGTAGACATCTGCAAATGCTATTTCCTAGCAAGGAATTGTCGCATTTACATTCTTTTGATGTGAATACGAGGTATACATGACACTTCGCAATGAATATTATATCTTATCATGAAACATAGAATTGAGATGGGATATCGCGTTTTAAGAAGCATTAGAACTCTATTGCCTCGACGCGTAGACATCTGCAGACGCTATTTCCTAGCATGGAAGTGTCGCATTTACATTCTTTTGAAGTGAATACGAGGTATACCTGACACTTCGCGATGAATATTATATCTTATCACGAATCATATAAATGAGATGCGATATCGCGATTTAAGTAGCATTAAAACTCTATTGCTACGATACGTAGACATCTGAGTACGCCATTTCCTAGCAAGGAAGTGTCGCATTTACATTCTTTTGAAGTGACTACGAGGTATACCTGACACTTCGCGATGAATATTATATCTTATTACGAAACATAGAAATGAGATGCGATATCGAGATTTAAGTAGCATTAGAACTCTATTGCTACGATACGTAGACATCTGAATACGCTATTTCCCAGCAAGGAAGTGTCGCATTTACATTCGTTTGGAGTGAATACGAGGTATACATGACACTTCGCAATGTATATTATATCTTATAATGAAACATAGAATTGAGATGCTAAATAGCCTTTTAAGAAGCATTAGAACTCTATTGCCACGACGCGTAGACATCTGCATACGCTATTTGCTAGCATGGAAGTGTCGCATTTACATTCTTTTGAAGTGAATACGAGGTATACCTGACACTTCGCGATGAATATTATATCTTATCACGAAACATATAAATGAGATGCGATATCGCGATTTAAGTAGCATTAGAACTCTATTGCTACGATACGTAGACATCTGAATACGCCATTTCCTAGCAAGGAAGTGTCGCATTTACATTCGTTCGGAGGGAATACGAGGTATACATGACACTTCGCAATGAATATTATATCTTATCATGTAACATAGAAGAGAGATGCGATTTCGCGTTTTAAGAAGCATTAGAACTCTATGGCCTCGATGCGGAGACATCTGCAAACGCTATTTCCTAGCATGGAAGTGTCGCACTTACATTCTTTTGAAGTGAATACGAGGTATACATGATACTTCGCAATGAATATTATACCTTATCACGAAGCATATAAATGAGATGCGATATCGCGATTTAAGTAGCATTAGAACACTATTGCTACGATACGTAGACATCTGCGAACGCTATTTCCTAGGGTGGAAACGTCGCATTTACATTGTATTGAAGTAAATACGAGGTATACATGACACTTCGCAATGAACATTATATCTTATCATGTATCGTAAAAGTGAGATGCGATATCGCGTTTTAGGAAGCATTAGAACCATATTGCCTCGATGCGGAGATATCTGCAATGGCTATTTCCAAGCATGGAAATGTCACATTTACATTCTTTTGACGTGAATACGAGGTGTAAATGACACATCCCAATGAATATTATATCTTATCACGAAACATAGAAATGAGATGCGATATCGAGATATAAGTAGCATTAGAACTCTATTGCTACCATACGTAGACATCTGAATACGCTATTTCCTAGCAGGGAAGTGTCGCATTTACATTCGTTTGGAGTGAATACCAGGTATACATGACACTTCGCAATGAATATTATATCTTATCATGAAGCATAGAAATGAGATGCGATATCTCGTTTTGAGAAGTATTAGAACTCCATCCCTACGATACGTAGTCATCTGCAAACGCTATTTCCTAGCAAGGAAGATTAGCATTTACATTCTTTTGAAGTGAATACGAGGTATATATGACACTTCGCAATGAACATTACATCTTATCATGTAACATAAAAGTGAGATGCGATATCGCGTATTAAGAAGAATTAGAAACCTATTTCCTCGATGCGGAGATATCTGCAAACGCTATTTCCTAGCATGGAAGTGTCGCATTTACATTCTTTTGAAGTTAATTCGAGGTATACATGACACTTCGGAATGAATATTATATCTTATCACGAAACATACAAATGAGATGCGAAATCGCGATTTAAGTAGCATTAGAACTCTATTGCCTCGACGCGTAGACATCTGCAGACGCTATTTCCTAGCATGGAAGTGTCACATTTACATTCTTTTGAATTGAATACGAGGTATACCTGACACTTCGCGATGAATATTATATCTTATCACGAATCATATAAATGAGATGCGATATCGCGATTTAAGTAGCATTAGAACTCTATTGCTACGATACGTAGACATCTGAGTACGCCATTTCCTAGCAAGGAAGTGTCGCATTTACATTCGTTTGGAGGGAATACGAGGTATACATGACACTTCGCAATGAATATTATATCTTATCATGTAACATAGAAGAGAGATGCGATTTCGCGTTTTAAGAAGCATTAGAACTCTATTGCCTCGACGCGTAGACATCTGCAGACGCTATTTCCTAGCATGGACGTGTCGCATTTACATTCTTTTGAAGTGAATACGAGGTATACCTGACACTTCGCGATGAATATTATATCTTATCACGAAACATATAAATGAGATGCGATATCGCGATTTAAGTAGCATTAGAACTCTTTTGCTACGATACGTAGACATCTGAATACGCCATTTCCTAGCAAGGAAGTGTCGCATTTACATTCGTTTGGAGGGAATACGAGGTATACATGACACTTCGCAATGAATATTATATCTTATCATGTAACACAGAAGAGAGATGCGATTTCGCGTTTTAAGAAGCATTAGAACTCTATGGCCTCGATGCGGAGACATCTGCAAACGCTATTTCCTAGCATGGAAGTTTCGCACTTACGTTCTTTTGAAGTGAACACAAGGTATACATGACACTTCGCAATGAACATTATATCTTATCACGAAACATATAAATGAGGTGTCATATCGCGATTTAAGTAGCATCAGAAGGCTATTGCTACGATATGTAGACATCTGCAAACGCTATTTCCTAGCAAGCAATAGTCGCATTTACATTCTTTTGAAGTGAATACGAGGTATACATGGCACTTCGCAATGAATATTATATCTTATCATGAAACATAGAAGTGAGATGCGATATCGCGTTTTAAGAAGCATTAGAACTATATTGCCCCGAAGCGTAGACATCTGCAGACGCTATTCCCTAGCATGGATGTATCGCATTTACATTCTTTTGAAGTGAATACGAGGTGTACATGACATTTCGCAATGAATATTATATCATATCACGGAACATGGAAATGAGATGCGATATCGCGTTTTAAGAAGCATTAGAACTCAATGGCCTCGATGCGGAGATATCTGCAAAGGCTATTTCCTAGCATGGAAATGTCACATTTACATTCTTTTGAAGTGAACACGAGGTGTACATGACACCTCGCAATGAATATTATTTCTTATCACGAAACATAGAAATGAGATGCGATATCGAGATTTAAGTAGCATTAGAACTCTATTGCTACGATACGTAGACATCTGAATACGCTATTTCCTAGCAGGGAAGTGTCGCATTTACATTCGTTTGGAGGGAATACGAGGTATACATGACACTTCGCAATGAATATTATATCTTATCATGAAACACAGAAGTGAGATGCGATATCGCGTTTTAAGAAGCATTAGAACTATATTTCCCCGACGCGTAGACATCTGCAGACGCTATTTCCTAGCATGGAAGTATCGCATTTACATTCTTTTGAAGTGAATACGAGGTGTACATGACATTTCGCAATGAATATTACATCATATCACGAAACATGGAAATGAGATGCGATATCGCGTTTTAAGGAGCATTAGAACTCAATGGCCTCGATGCGGAGACATCTGCAAACGCTATTTCCAAGCATGGAAGTGACGCACTTACATTCTTTTGAGGTGAATACGATGTATACATGACACTTCTCAATGAACATTATATCTTATCATGTGTCATAATAGTGAGATGCGATATCGCGTTTTAAGAAGCATTAGAACCCTATTGCCTCGATGCGGAGATATTTGCAAAGGCTATTTCCTAGCATGGAAATGTCACATTTACATTCTTTTGAAGTGAATACGAGGTGTACATGACACCTCGCAATGAATATTATTTCTTATCACGAAACATAGAAATGAGATGCGATATCGAGATTTAAGTAGCATTAGAACACTATTGCTACGATACGTAGACATCTGAATACGCTATTTCCTAGCAGGGAAGTGTCGCATTTACATTCGTTTGGAGTGAATACGAGGTATACATGACACTTCGCAATGAATATTATATCTTATCAGGAAACATAGAAATGAGATGCGATATCGCGTTTTGAGAAGCATTAGAACTCTATTGATACGATACGTAGACATCTGCAATCGCTATTTCCTAGCAACCAATAGTCGCATTTACATTCCTTTGAAATGAATTCGAGTTTTACATGTCACTTCGGAATGAATATTATAACTTATCACGAAACATAGAAATGAGATGCGATATCGCGATCTAAGAAGCATTGGAACTCTATTGCTACGATACGTAGGCATCTGCAAACGCTATGCCCTAGCAAGGAATAGTCGCATTTACATTCTTTTGATGTGAATACGAGGTATACATGACACTTCGCAATGAATATTATATCTTATAATGAAACATAGAATTGAGATGCGATATCGCGTTTTAAGAAGCATTAGAATTCTATTGCCTCGACGCGTAGACATCTGCAGACGCTATTTCCTAGCATGGAAGTGTCGCATTTACATTCTTTTGAAGTGAATACGAGGTATACCTGACACTTCGCGATGAATATTATATCTTATCACGAAACATATAAATGAGATGCGATATCGCGATTTAAGTAGCATTAGAACTCTATTGCTACGATACGTAGACATCTGAATACGCCATTTCCTAGCAAGCAAGTGTCGCATTTACATTCGTTTGGAGGGAATACGAGGTATACATGACAGTTCGCAATGAATACTATATCTTATCATGTAACATAGAAGAGGGATGCGATTTCGCGTTTTAAGAAGCATTAGAACTCTATGGCCTCGATGCGGAGACATCTGCAAACGCTATTTCCTAGCATGGAAGTGTCGCACTTACGTTCTTTTGATGTGAATATGAGGTATACATGACACTTCGCAATGAACATTATATCTTATCACGAAACATAAAAATGAGGTGTCATATCGCGATTTAAGTAGCATCAGAAGGCTATTGCTACGATATGTGGACATCTGCAAACGCTATTTCCTAGCAAGCAATAGTCGCATATACATTCTTTTGAAGTGAATACGAGGTATACATTACACTTCGCAATGAATATTATATCTTATCATGAAACATAGAAGTGAGATGCGATATCGCGTTTTAAGAAGCATTAGAACTATATTTCCCCGACGCGTAGACATCTGCAGACGCTATTTGCTAGCATGGAAGTGTCGCATTTAAATTCTTTTGAAGTGAATACGAGGTGTACAGGACACTTCGCGATGAATATTATATCTTATCACGAAACATATAAATGAGATGCGATATCGCGATTTAAGTAGCATTAGAACTCTATTGCTACGATACCTAGATATCTGCAAATGCTATTTCCTAGCAAGGAATAGTCGCATTTACATTGTTTTGAAGTGAATACGAGGTATACATGACACTTCGCAATGAATATTATATCTTATCATGAAACATAGACGTGAGATGCGATATCGCGTTTTAAGAAGCATTAGAACTCTATTGCCTCGACGCGTAGACATCTGCAGACGCTATTTGCAAGCATGGAAGTGTCGCATTTAAATTCTTTTGAAGTGAATACGAGGTGTACAGGACACTTCGCGATGAATATTATATCTTATCACGAAACATATAAATGAGATGCGATATCGCGATTTAAGTAGCATTAGAACTCTATTGCTACGATACGTAGACATCTGAATACGCCATTTCCTAGGAAGGAAGTGTCGCATTTACATTAGTTTGGAGGGAATACGAGGTATACATGACACTTCGCAATGAATATTATATCTTATCATGTAACATAGAAGGGAGATGCGATTTCGCGTTTTAAGAAGCATTAGAACTCTATGGCCTCGATGCGGAGACATCTGCAAACGCTATTTCCTAGCATGGAAGTGTCGCACTTACATTCTTTTGAAGTGAATACGAGGTATACATGATACTTCGCAGTGAATATTATATCTTATCACGAAACATATAAATGAGGTGTCATATCGCGATTTAAGTAGCATCAGAAGGCTATTGTTACGATATGTAGACATCTGCAAACGCTATTTCCTAGCAAGCAATAGTCGCATTTACATTCTTTTGAAGTGAATACGAGGTATACATGACACTTCGCAATGAATATTATATCTTATCATGAAACATAGAAGTGAGATGCGATATCGCGTTTTAAGAAGCATTAGAACTATATTGCCCCGACGCGTAGACATCTGCAGACGCTATTTCCTAGCATGGAAGTATCGCATTTACATTCTTTTGAAGTGAATACGAGGTGTACATGACATTTCGCAATGAATATTATATCATATCACGAAACATGGAAATGAGATGCGATATCGCGTTTTAAGAAGCATTAGAACTCAATGGCCTCGATGCGGAGACATCTGCAAACGCTATTTCCATGCATGGAAGTGTCGCACTTACATTCTTTTGAGGTGAATACGATGTATACATGACACTTCTCAATGAACATTATATCTTATCATGTATCATAAATGTGAGATGCGATATCGCGTTTTAAGAAGCATTAGAACCCTATTGCCTCGTTGCGGAGATATCTGCAAAGGCTATTTCCTAGCATGGAAGTGTCGCATTTACATTCTTTTGAAGTGAATACGAGGTGTACATGACAATCCGCAATGAATATTATATCTTATCAGGAAACTTAGAAATGAGATGCGATATCGCGTTTTGAGAAGCATTAGAACACTATTGCTACGATACGTAGACATCTGCAATCGCTATTTCCTAGCAACCAATAGTCGCATTTACATTCTTTTGAAGTGAATTCGAGGTATACATGACACTTCGCAATGAATATTATATCTTATAATGAAACATAGAATTGAGATTCGATATCGCGTTTTAAGAAGCATGAGAACTCTATTGATACGAAACGTAGACATCTGCAATCGCTATTTCTTCGCATGGAAGTGTCGCATTTACATTCTTTTGAAGTGAATACGAGGTATACATGACACTTCGCGATGAATATTGTATCTTATCACGAAAAATATAAATGGGATGCGATATCGCGATTTAAGTAGCATTAGAACTCTATTGCTACGATACGTAGGCATCTGAATACGCCATTTCCTAGCAAGGAAGTGTCGCATTTACATTCGTTTGGAGGGAATACGAGGTATACATGACACTTCGCAATGAATATTATATCTTATCACGAAACATACAAATGAGATGCGAAATCGCGATTTAAGTAGCATTAGAACTCTATTGCCTCGACGCGTAGACATCTGCAGACGCTATTTCCTAGCATGGAAGTGTCGCATTTACATTCTTTTGAAGTGAATACGAGGTATACCTGACACTTCGCGATGAATATTATATCTTATCACGAATCATATAAATGAGATGCGATATCGCGATTTAAGTAGCATTAAAACTCTATTGCTACGATACGTAGACATCTGAGTACGCCATTTCCTAGCAAGGAAGTGTCGCATTCACATTCTTTTGAAGTGACTACGAGGTATACCTGACACTTCGCGATGAATATTATATCTTATTACGAAACATAGAAATGAGATGCGATATCGAGATTTAAGTAGCATTAGAACTCTATTGCTACGATACGTAGACATCTGAATACGCTATTTCCCAGCAAGGAAGTGTCGCATTTACATTCGTTTGGAGTGAATACGAGGTATACATGACACTTCGCAATGTATATTATATCTTATAATGAAACATAGAATTGAGATGCTAAATAGCCTTTTAAGAAGCATTAGAACTCTATTGCCACGACGCGTAGACATCTGCATACGCTATTTGCTAGCATGGAAGTGTCGCATTTACATTCTTTTGAAGTGACTACGAGGTATACCTGACACTTCGCGATGAATATTATATCTTATCACGAAACATATAAATGAGATGCGATATCGCGATTTAAGTAGCATTAGAACTCTATTGCTACGATACGTAGACATCTGAATACGCCATTTCCTAGCAAGGAAGTGTCGCATTTACATTCGTTCGGAGGGAATACGAGGTATACATGACACTTCGCAATGAATATTATATCTTATCATGTAACATAGAAGAGAGATGCGATTTCGCGTTTTAAGAAGCATTAGAACTCTATGGCCTCGATGCGGAGACATCTGCAAACGCTATTTCCTAGCATGGAAGTGTCGCACTTACATTCTTTTGAAGTGAATACGAGGTATACATGATACTTCGCAATGAATATTATATCTTATCACGAAGCATATAAATGAGATGCGATATCGCGATTTAAGTAGCATTAGAACACTATTGCTACGATACGTAGACATCTGCGAACGCTATTTCCTAGGGTGGAAACGTCGCATTTACATTGTTTTGAAGTAAATACGAGGTATACATGACACTTCGCAATGAATATTATATCTTATCATGAAACATAGAAGTGAGATGCGATATCGCGTTTTAAGAAGCATTAGAACTATATTGCCCCGAAGCGTAGACATCTGCAGACGCTATTCCCTAGCATGGATGTATCGCATTTACATTCTTTTGAAGTGAATACGAGGTGTACATGACATTTCGCAATGAATATTATATCATATCACGGAACATGGAAATGAGATGCGATATCGCGTTTTAAGAAGCATTAGAACTCAATGGCCTCGATGCGGAGATATCTGCAAAGGCTATTTCCTAGCATGGAAATGTCACATTTACATTCTTTTGAAGTGAACACGAGGTGTACATGACACCTCGCAATGAATATTATTTCTTATCACGAAACATAGAAATGAGATGCGATATCGAGATTTAAGTAGCATTAGAACTCTATTGCTACGATACGTAGACATCTGAATACGCTATTTCCTAGCAGGGAAGTGTCGCATTTACATTCGTTTGGAGGGAAATACGAGGTATACATGACACTTCGCAATGAATATTATATCTTATCATGAAACACAGAAGTGAGATGCGATATCGCGTTTTAAGAAGCATTAGAACTATATTTCCCCGACGCGTAGACATCTGCAGACGCTATTTCCTAGCATGGAAGTATCGCATTTACATTCTTTTGAAGTGAATACGAGGTGTACATGACATTTCGCAATGAATATTATATCATATCACGAAACATGGAAATGAGATGCGATATCGCGTTTTAAGGAGCATTAGAACTCAATGGCCTCGATGCGGAGACATCTGCAAACGCTATTTCCAAGCATGGAAGTGACGCACTTACATTCTTTTGAGGTGAATACGATGTATACATGACACTTCTCAATGAACATTATATCTTATCATGTGTCATAATAGTGAGATGCGATATCGCGTTTTAAGAAGCATTAGAACCCTATTGCCTCGATGCGGAGATATTTGCAAAGGCTATTTCCTAGCATGGAAATGTCACATTTACATTCTTTTGAAGTGAATACGAGGTGTACATGACACCTCGCAATGAATATTATTTCTTATCACGAAACATAGAAATGAGATGCGATATCGAGATTTAAGTAGCATTAGAACACTATTGCTACGATACGTAGACATCTGAATACGCTATTTCCTAGCAGGGAAGTGTCGCATTTACATTCGTTTGGAGTGAATACGAGGTATACATGACACTTCGCAATGAATATTATATCTTATCAGGAAACATAGAAATGAGATGCGATATCGCGTTTTGAGAAGCATTAGAACTCTATTGATACGATACGTAGACATCTGCAATCGCTATTTCCTAGCAACCAATAGTCGCATTTACATTCCTTTGAAATGAATTCGAGTTTTACATGTCACTTCGGAATGAATATTATAACTTATCACGAAACATAGAAATGAGATGCGATATCGCGATCTAAGAAGCATTGGAACTCTATTGCTACGATACGTAGGCATCTGCAAACGCTATGCCCTAGCAAGGAATAGTCGCATTTACATTCTTTTGATGTGAATACGAGGTATACATGACACTTCGCAATGAATATTATATCTTATAATGAAACATAGAATTGAGATGCGATATCGCGTTTTAAGAAGCATTAGAATTCTATTGCCTCGACGCGTAGACATCTGCAGACGCTATTTGCAAGCATGGAAGTGTCGCATTTAAATTCTTTTGAAGTGAATACGAGGTGTACAGGACACTTCGCGATGAATATTATATCTTATCACGAAACATATAAATGAGATGCGATATCGCGATTTAAGTAGCATTAGAACTCTATTGCTACGATACGTAGACATCTGAATACGCCATTTCCTAGGAAGGAAGTGTCGCATTTACATTCGTTTGGAGGGAATACGAGGTATACATGACACTTCGCAATGAATATTATATCTTATCATGTAACATAGAAGAGAGATGCGATTTCGCGTTTTAAGAAGCATTAGAACTCTATGGCCTCGATGCGGAGACATCTGCAAACGCTATTTCCTAGCATGGAAGTGTCGCACTTACATTCTTTTGAAGTGAATACGAGGTATACATGATACTTCGCAATGAATATTATATCTTATCACGAAACATATAAATGAGGTGTCATATCGCGATTTAAGTAGCATCAGAAGGCTATTGCTACGATATGTAGACATCTGCAAACGCTATTTCCTAGCAAGCAATAGTCGCATTTACATTCTTTTGAAGTGAATACGAGGTATACATGACACTTCGCAATGAATATTATATCTTATCATGAAACATAGAAGTGAGATGCGATATCGCGTTTTAAGAAGCATTAGAACTATATTGCCCCGACGCGTAGACATCTGCAGACGCTATTTCCTAGCATGGAAGTATCGCATTTACATTCTTTTGAAGTGAATACGAGGTGTACATGACATTTCGCAATGAATATTATATCATATCACGAAACATGGAAATGAGATGCGATATCGCGTTTTAAGAAGCATTAGAACTCAATGGCCTCGATGCGGAGACATCTGCAAACGCTATTTCCATGCATGGAAGTGTCGCACTTACATTCTTTTGAGGTGAATACGATGTATACATGACACTTCTCAATGAACATTATATCTTATCATGTATCATAAATGTGAGATGCGATATCGCGTTTTAAGAAGCATTAGAACCCTATTGCCTCGTTGCGGAGATATCTGCAAAGGCTATTTCCTAGCATGGAAGTGTCGCATTTACATTCTTTTGAAGTGAATACGAGGTGTACATGACAATCCGCAATGAATATTATATCTTATCAGGAACTTAGAAATGAGATGCGATATCGCGTTTTGAGAAGCATTAGAACACTATTGCTACGATACGTAGACATCTGCAATCGCTATTTCCTAGCAACCAATAGTCGCATTTACATTCTTTTGAAGTGAATTCGAGGTATACATGACACTTCGCAATGAATATTATATCTTATAATGAAACATAGAATTGAGATTCGATATCGCGTTTTAAGAAGCATGAGAACTCTATTGATACGAAACGTAGACATCTGCAATCGCTATTTCTTCGCATGGAAGTGTCGCATTTACATTCTTTTGAAGTGAATACGAGGTATACATGACACTTCGCGATGAATATTGTATCTTATCACGAAAAATATAAATGAGATGCGATATCGCGATTTAAGTAGCATTAGAACTCTATTGCTACGATACGTAGGCATCTGAATACGCCATTTCCTAGCAAGGAAGTGTCGCATTTACATTCGTTTGGAGGGAATACGAGGTATACATGACACTTCGCAATGAATATTATATCTTATCACGAAACATACAAATGAGATGCGAAATCGCGATTTAAGTAGCATTAGAACTCTATTGCCTCGACGCGTAGACATCTGCAGACGCTATTTCCTAGCATGGAAGTGTCGCATTTACATTCTTTTGAAGTGAATACGAGGTATACCTGACACTTCGCGATGAATATTATATCTTATCACGAATCATATAAATGAGATGCGATATCGCGATTTAAGTAGCATTAAAACTCTATTGCTACGATACGTAGACATCTGAGTACGCCATTTCCTAGCAAGGAAGTGTCGCATTTACATTCTTTTGAAGTGACTACGAGGTATACCTGACACTTCGCGATGAATATTATATCTTATTACGAAACATAGAAATGAGATGCGATATCGAGATTTAAGTAGCATTAGAACTCTATTGCTACGATACGTAGACATCTGAATACGCTATTTCCCAGCAAGGAAGTGTCGCATTTACATTCGTTTGGAGTGTATACGAGGTATACATGACACTTCGCAATGTATATTATATCTTATAATGAAACATAGAATTGAGATGCTAAATAGCCTTTTAAGAAGCATTAGAACTCTATTGCCACGACGCGTAGACATCTGCATACGCTATTTGCTAGCATGGAAGTGTCGCATTTACATGTGGATACGAGGTATACCTGACACTTCGCGATGAATATTATATCTTATCACGAAACATATAAATGAGATGCGATATCGCGATTTAAGTAGCATTAGAACTCTATTGCTACGATACGTAGACATCTGAATACGCCATTTCCTAGCAAGGAAGTGTCGCATTTACATTCGTTCGGAGGGAATACGAGGTATACATGACACTTCGCAATGAATATTATATCTTATCATGTAACATAGAAGAGAGATGCGATTTCGCGTTTTAAGAAGCATTAGAACTCTATGGCCTCGATGCGGAGACATCTGCAAACGCTATAGCCTAGCAAGGAAGTGTCGCATTTACATTCTTTTGAAGTGAATACGAGGTATGCATGACACTTCGCAATGAACATTATATCTTATCATGTACGATAGAAGTGAGATGCTATATCGCGTTTTACGAAGCATTAGTTCCCTATTGCCTCGATGCGCAGATATCTGCAAACGCTATTTCCTAGCAAGGAAGTGTCGCATTTACATTTGTTTGGAGTGAATACGAGGTATACATGACACTTCGCAATGAATATTATATCTTATCATGAAGGATAGAAATGAGATGCGATATCGCGTTTTGAGAAGCATTAGAACCCTATTGCTACGATACGTAGTCATCTGCAAACGCTATTTCCTAGCAAGGAAGATTCGCATTTACATTCTTTTGAAGTGAATACGAGGTACACATGACACTTCGCAATGAACATTGTATCTTATCACGTAACATAGAAGTGAGATGCGATATCGCGATCTAAGAAGCATTAGAACCCTATTGCTGCGATACGTAGACATCTGCAAACGGTATTTCCTAGCAAGGATGTGTCGCATTTACATTCGTTTGGAGCGAATACGAGGTATACATGACACTTCGCAATGAATATTATATCTTATCATGAAACATAGAAGAGAGATGCGATATCGCGTTTTAAGAAGCATTAGAACTCTATTGCCTCGACGAGTGGAGATTTGCAGACGATATTTCCTAGCATGGAAGTGTCTCACTTACATTCTTCTGAAGTGAATACGTGGTATACATAACACTTCGCAATGAATACTATATCTTATCACGAAACATATAAATGAGATGTGATATCGCGATCTATGTAGCATTAGAACGCTATTGCTACGATACGTAGGCATCTGCAAACGCTATTTCCTAGCAAGGAAGATTCGCATTTCCATTCTTTTGAAGTGAATACGAGGTATACATGAAATTTCGCATTGGATATTATATCTTATCATGAAACATTGAAATGAGATGCGATATCGTGATTTAAAAAGCACTAGAACTCCATTGCTACGATACGTAGACGTCTGCAAACGCTATTTCCTAGCAAGGAAGAGCCGCATTTACATCCATTTGAAGTATAGACGAGATATACATAACACTGCACAATGAATATTATATCTTATCGTGAAACATAGAAATGAGATGCGATATGGCGATTTAAGAAGCATTAGAACTCTATTGCTTCGATACGTAGACATCTGTAAACGCTACTTCCTAGCAAGGAAGTGTCGCATTTACATTCTTTTGAAAGGAATACGAGATATACATGACACTTCGCAATGAATATTATATCTTATCATGAAACATAGATATGAGATGCGATATGACGATCTAAGAAGCATTAGAACTCTATTGCTCCGATACGTGGACATCTGCAAACGCTATTTCCTAGCAAGGAAGTGCCGCAATTGCATTCTTTTGAGGTGAATACTAGGTATACATAACACTGCACAATGAATATTATATCTCATCATGAAACATAGAAATGAGATGCAATATCGCGATTTAAGAAGCATTAGGACACTGTTGCTTCGATACGTAGACATCTGCAAACGCTATTTCCTAGCATGGAAGTGTAGTATTTTCGTTCGTTTGAGGTGTATGCGAGGTATACATGACACTTCGCAGTTAATATTATATATCATCATGAAACGTAGAAATGAGAAGCGATATGGCGATTTAAGAAGCATTAGATCCCTATTGCTTCGATACGTAGACATCTGCAATCGCTACTTCCTGGCAAGGAAGTGTCGCATTTACATTCTTTTGAAAGGAATACGAGGTATACATGACACTTCGCAATGAATACTATATCTTATCATGACACGTAGATATGAGATGCGATATGACGGTTTAAGAAGCATTAGAAAACCATTGCTTTCAATACGTAGACATCTGCAAACGCTATTTCCAAGCAAAGAAGTGTCGCATTTACATTCTCTTGAAGTGAATTCGAGGTATTCATAACAATGCACAATGAATATTATATTTATCATGAAACATAGAAATGAGATGCGATATCGCGATTTAAGAAGCTTTAGTACTCTATTGCTTCGACACTAGATATGTGCAAACACTATTTCCTTGCAAGGAAGTGTCGCATTTACATTCATTTGAAGTGTATGCGAGGTATATATGACACTTCGGAGTGATATTATATATTATCATGAAACATAGAAATTCGAAGCGATATCGCGTTTTGAGAAGCATTAGAACTCAAATGCCACGATACGTAGACATCTGCAAACGCTATTTCCTAGCAAGGAAGTGTCGCATTTACATTCATTTGAAGTTTAGACGAGATATACATAACACTGCAAGCTGAATATTATATCTTATCATGAAACATAGAAATGAGATGCGATATGGCGATTTATGAAGCATTAGAACACTCTTGCTTCGATACGTCGACCATCTGCAAACGCTATTTCCTAGCAAGGAAGTGTCGCATTTACGTTCATTTGAAGTGTATGCGACGTATACATGACACTGCAGAATGAATATTATATCTCATCATGAAACATAGAAATGAGATGCGATATGGCGATTTATGAAGGATTAGATGTCTATTGCTTCGATACGTAGGCATCTGCAAGCGCTATTTCCTAGCAAGGAAGAGTCACATTTACATTCTTTTGAAGTGAATACGAGGTATACATAACACTTCACAATGAGTATTATATATTATCATGAAACATAGAATTGTGATGCCATATGACGAAAACTGTTGCCTCGATACGTAGACATCTGCAAACGCCATTTCCTAGCAAGCAACTGTCACATTTACATTCTTTTGAAAAGAATACGATGTATACATGATACTTCGCAATGATTATTATATCTTATCATGAAACATAGAAATGAGATGCGATATAACGATTTAAGAAGCATTAGAAATCTATTGCTTCGATACGCAGATATCTGCAAACGCTATTTCCAAGCAAGGAAGTGTCGCATTAAATTCTTTTGAAGTGAATACGAGGCATACATAACACTCCACAATGAATATTATACATTATCATGAAACATAGTAATGAGTAGCGATATTGCGTACTGAGAAGCATTAGAACTCTAATGCCACCAACCGTTAGACGTCTGCAAACGCTATTTCCTAGCAAGGAAGTGTCGCATTTACGTTCATTTGAAGTGTATGCGAGGTATACATGACACTGCACAATGAATATTATATCTCATCATAGAAATGAGATGCGATATGGCGATTTATGAAGGATTAGATGTCTATTGCTTCGATACGTAGACATCTGTAAACGCTACTTCCTAGCAAGGAAGTGTCGCATTTACATTCTTTTGAAAGGTATACGAGATATACATGACACTTCGCAATGAATATTATATCTTATCATGAAACATAGATATGAGATGCGATATGACGATCTAAGAAGCATTAGAACTCTATTGCTTCGATACGTGGACATCTGCAAACGCTATTTCCTAGCAAGGAAGTGCCGCAATTGCATTCTTTTGAGGTGATTACGAGGTATACATAACACTGCACAATGAATATTATATCTCATCATGAAACATAGAAATGAGATGCGATATCGCGGTTTAAGAAGCTTTAGAACTCTATTTCTTCGATACTAGATATGTGCAAACACTATTTCCTTGCAAGGAAGTGTCGCATTTACATTCATTTGAAGGTGTATGCGAGGTATACATGACACTTCGGAGTGAATATTATATATTATCATGATACATAGAAATGAGAAGCGATATGGCGATTTAAGAAGCATTAGAACACTATTGCTTCGATACGTAGATATCTGCAAACGCTATTTCCTAGCAACGAAGTGTCGCATTTACATTCTTTTGAATTGAATACGAGGTATACATAACACTGCACAATGAATATTAGATCTTATCGTGAAACATAGAAATGGGATGCGATATCGCGATTTAAGAAGCATTAGAACACTCTTGCTTCGATACGTCGACATCTGCAAACGCTATTTCCTAGCAAGCAAGTGTCGCATTTACGTACATTTGAAGTGTATGCGACGTATACATGACACTGGCACAATGAATATTATATCTCATCATGAAGCATAGAAATGAGATGCGGTATGGCGATTTATGAAGATTAGATGTCTATTGCTTCGATACGTAGACATCTGCAAGCGCTATTTCCTAGCAAGGAAGAGTCACATTTACATTCTTTTGAAGTGAATACGAGGTATACATAAACACTCCACGATGAATATTATACATTATCATGAAACATAGTAATGAGATGCGATATCCCGTTTTAAGGAGTAATAGAACACTATTGCTTCGATACGCAGGCATCTGCAATCGTTATTTCCACAGCAAGGGAAGAGTCGCATTTACATTCATTTGAAGTGAATACGAGGTATAAGTGACACTTCGCAATGAATAATAGATCTTATCGTAAAACATAGAAATGAGATGGATATCGTGTTTTACGAAGTTTAGAACTCTATTGCTACGATACGTAGACATCTGCAACCGCTTCTTCCAAACAAGGAAGTGTCGCATTTACAGTCTTTGAAGTGAATAGGAGTTATACATGACACTTTCGCAATGAATATTATACCTTATCATGAAACATAGAAGTGAGATGCGTTATCGCGTTTTAAGCAGTATTAGAACTCTATTGCTACGATACGTAGATATCTGGAGACGCTATTCCTAGCAAGGAAGTGTCGCTTTTACATTCTTCTGAAGTGAATACGAGGCATACATGACACCTTCGCAATGAATATTATATCTTATCATGAAACATAGAAATGAGATGCGATGTCGCGTTTTAAGAAGTGTCAGTACTATATTACTACGTACGAAGACATCTGCAAACGCCATTTCCTAGCAAGGAATTGTCGCATTTACATTCTTTTGAAGTGAATATGAGCTATACATGACACTTCGCAATGAATAATAGATCTTATCATGAAACATAGAAATGAGATGCGATATCGTGTTTTAAGAAGCTTTAGGACACTATTGCTTCGAAACGTAGACATTTGCAAACGCTATCAGCTTGCCAGGAAGTGTCGCATTTACATTCTTTTAAAAGGAATACGGGGTATACATGACGCTTCGCAATGAATATTATATCTTATCAATCAAACATAGAAATGAGATGCGATATCGTGTTTTAAGAAGTTTTAGGAACCTATTGCTACGATACGTAGATATCTGGAGACGCTATTTGCTAGCAAGGAAGTGTCGCATTTAATTCATTTGAAGTGAATACGAGGTATAAGTGACACTTCGCAATGAATAATGGATCTTATCATGAAACATAGAAATGAGATGCGATATGGCGATTTAAGAAGCATTAGAAGCCTATTGGTTCGATACGTAGACATCTGCAAACGTTACTTCCTAGCAAGGAAGTGTGGCATTTACATTCTTTTGAAAGGAATACGAGGTATACATGACACTTCGCAATGAATATTATATCTTGTCATGAAACATACAAATGAGATGCGATATCCCGTTTTAAGAAGTAATAGAAACTCTATTGCTTCGGTACGGAGACATCTGCAAACGCTATTTCCTAGGCAAGGAAGTGTCGCATTTACATTCTTTGGAGTGAATACGAGGAATACATGACACTTCGCAGTGAATATTATATCATGTCATGAAACATTAGAAATGAGATGCGATATCCCGTTTTAAGGAGTAATAGAACACTATTGCTTACGATACGAAGACATCTGCAAACGCCATTTCCTAGCAAGGAATTGTCGCATTTACATTCTTTTGAAGTAAATATGAGCTACACATGACACTTCGCAATGAATAATAGATCTTATCATGAAACATAGAAATGAGATGCGATATCGTGTTTTAAGAAGATTTAGAACACTATTGCTTCGATACGTAGACATTTGCAAACGCTATTAGCTTGCCCAGGATGTGTCGCATTTACATTAGTTTGAAGTGTATGCGAGGTATACATGACACATAGCAATGAATAATATATCTTATCATGAATCATGGAACTGAGATGCGATATCCCTTTTTAAGAAGCATTAGAACTCTATTGTTTCCATACGTAGACATCTGCAGACGCTATTTACTAGCAAGCAAGTGTCGCATTTACATTCTTTTGAAAGGAAATACTGGGTATACATGACGCTTCGCAATGAATATTATATCTTATCATCAAACATAGAAATCAGATGCCGATATCGCGTTTTAAGAAGAGTTAGAACTCTATTGCTACGATACGTAGACATCTGGAGACGCTACTTCTTAGCAAGGAAGTGTCGCATTTACATTCCTTTGAAGTGCATACGAGCTATACATATCACTTCGCAATGAATATTATATCTTGTCATGGAACATTGAAATGAGATGCGATATCCCGTTTTAAGAAGCATAAGAACTCTATTCCAACGATACGTAGACATCTGCAAACGCTATTTCCTAGGAAGGAAGTGTCGCATTTACATTCTTTCGAAGTGAATACGAGGAAAACATGACACTTCGCAATGAATATTATATCTTGTCATGAAACATGGAAATGAGATGCGATATCCCGTTAATAGAAACATTAGAAATCTATTGCAACGATACGTAGACATCTGCAAACGCTATTTCCTAGCAAGGAAGTGTCGCATTTACATTCTTTTGAAGTGAATACGAGGTATACATGACACTTCGCAATGAATATTATATCTTATCATGAATCATAGAAATGAGTTGCGATATGGCGTTTTAAGGGGCATTAGTACTCTATAGCTTCGATACAGAGATATCTGGGAAAGTAATTTCCTAGAAAGGAACCTCCTCGCACCCCCTAGCATCAACCCCTGGACGCATGCAACCAGCCAAACTCGCCTGCAGAACCAGCAACTGGAAGTGTTCGCGAGCGCATACCTGCACGCGTTCACTCACACC
This sequence comes from Xylocopa sonorina, assembly GCF_050948175.1. Taxonomy (NCBI): domain Eukaryota; kingdom Metazoa; phylum Arthropoda; class Insecta; order Hymenoptera; family Apidae; genus Xylocopa; species Xylocopa sonorina. The sequence continues at coordinate 226,881 of NW_027490381.1, read as the reverse complement.
GAGTTCGGCTGCCTCACTCGCACCGCCGAGTATACCTGTCTCGCTCGTACCGGGCACCAGTTTCTCACTCGCACCACCATGTATACCTGTCTCGCCCACACCAAGGACGGGCAGCCCTATCTCCCTCGCACCGAGGATTCCGTCCTGCAAGAAGACGTAGCCGCAGCCCATAACCTGAATGAGGTCTTTTCCAATTCCGGGAACAGGATCTGCTAGATCCTATATATTACTTCTAAGCTAGGACATACATACCATATCATGACGCATATATAAGAATTCCTAGATCTAAGTTACACTAAGTAAGATGCGTCCGGCCAGCGGCATGCGCCGCTAGCCCCACCACGAGCCGCGAGTCCCCACTCGCTGGACCGCGCGTTCTCCGCCTCGAGACTCGAGTCCCCCACTCGCGGGAACGCGATATCCCTACCGCGAGCCTCCGCGACCGTAGCGCCCCGCGAACCGAGGAGGTCAGAGACGCGTCCCCAGAGCACACACTCTGACTCGAGAACTCCTACCGAGGAGTCGAAACCTCTAGTTCTAGATCGTTAGCCACCTCAATGTGGGGTTCAGGCATCGGATTTCTATTTCCATTTTAACTTAGTCTTAGTCTTAGAATAATTCCAGTTCTTGTATACTTTAAACCTAGAATATATTTTATTTTTACTTTTACTATACCCAAGTACAAGTTCTTTTACCAAGTCTACTATTTCCACATCCATTAATTTTATCAAGTGTTTACAATACTAGTTCTACTTTTAACATTACACTTAACTACGAATTCTTCCACGGGTTCTCCATACAACTGGTGTTGCTCCTCATCAAATTGAAGGAGTATAGAAATCGGCTTTGTGACGTTGAGACCGCCGCCTATTCTTCAGATCTTAGTCGAAAGTACAGAAAAACCTGGTGAATGAATCGTGCTTCCGGTTTGCGAAGAACGCGACGTGCGAGTAGGAAGAATTTCATACGATCACTTGTGCGTGAATATCTGGAGGGCGTCCCGAGAGTCCTCGTATACCAGCGACCTGCCTTCGCACCAGTCCAGACGCCGCTTTTCGAAGCGACCGTCGACGCTTCCGATCCAGACACCACGGCGCAATACGCCGATTATGCCACATTCAGCATCATCGCTGAATTCCGACCGCCGTCCTCCTCTTCGCTGGCGACTGATCGAGATTTCCGTAGCAGCCAACAGAACGAAATCCGCTACGATCCCAACGAACGATCCTCCACGCCGTTTCTAAGTACAAATCGAGAGAGAAGTCATCGAAAGGTAGGGTCATTCCCTTATTATCGCGAGTGTTTTCGCTAGTGTCGCGTCAGCCGAAATTGTCGGACCCGGGCTAAACGCGTTCCCGCGGACCGAATTACCGAAAAATAGGCTCGTGTCGTAAAGCCTCCGGAGCAACGGAAAATAGTTTCGCCGGACGTGACACCTCGTATTCACTTCAAAAGAATGTAAATGCGACACTTCCTTACTAGGAAATAGCGACTGCAGATGTCTCCGTATCGAAGCAACAGATATCTAATGCTTCTTAGAACGGGATATCGCTTCCTATTTCTATGTTTCATGATAAGATATAATATTCATTGTGGAGTGTTATGTACACCTCGTATTCACTTCAAAAGAATGTAAATGCGACACTTCCTTTCTAGGAAATAGCGTTTCCAGATGTCTACGTATCGAAACAATAGAGTTCTAATGCTTCTTAATACAGGATATCGTATATCATTTCTATGTTTCATGATAAGATATAATATTAATTGTGCAGTGTTATGTATACCTTGAATTCACATTAAATGAATGCAGTTGCGACACATCCTTGCAAGGAAATAGCGTTTGCAGATGTTTACGTATCGTAGCAATAGAGTTCTAGTGCTTCTTAAAACGCCATATCGCATCTCACTCCTATGTCTCATGATAAGGTATAATATTCATTGCGAAGTGTTGTGTATACCTCGTCAGAACTTCATAAGAAAGCAAATGCCACACTACGTAGCTAGGAAATACGTTTCCAGATGTCTACGTACCGAAGCAATAGAGTTCGAATGCTACATTAAACGCGATATCGCATCACAATACTATGTTTCAAGATAAGATATAATATTCATAGCGAAGTGCCACGTATACCTCGTCTACACTCCAAAAGAATGTAAAGGCCACACTTCCTTGCTAGGAAATAGCGTTTGCAGATGTCTACGTATCGTAACAATAGAGATCTAATGCGTCTTAAAACGAGATGTCGCATCACGTTTCTCTGTTTCATGATAAGATATAATATTCATTGCGAAGTGTCATGTATACCTCGTATTCACTTCAAAAGAATGTAAATGCGACACTTCCTTACTAGGATATAGCGTTTGCAGATGTCTACGTATCGTAGCAATAGAGTTCTAGTGTTTCTTAAAACGCGATATCGCATCACACTCCTATGCTTCATGATAAGGCATAATATTCATTGCGAAGTGTCATGTATACCTCGTATTCACTTCAAGGGAATGTAAATGCAACGCCTCCTTGCTAGGAAATACCGTTTGCAGACGCCTACGTATCGTAGCAATAGATTACTAATGCTTCTTAAATCGCGATATCGCATTTCGCTTCTATGCTTCGTGATAAGGTATAATATTCAATGTGGAGTGTTATGCATTTCCCGCATTCACTTCATAAGAATGAAAATGCGACACATCCTTGATATTAAATAGCGTTTGCATTTGTCTTCGTATCGTAGCAATAGTTATTCTAATGCTTCTTAAATCGCGATGTCGCATCTCATTATCATGTTTCATGATAAGACATAATATTCATTGTGCTGTGTTATGTATACCTCTTACTCACTTCAGAAGAATGTAAATGCGTCACGTCATTGCTAGGAAATAGCGTTTGCAGATATGTACGTAACGTAGCAATAGTATTCTAACGCTTCTCAAAGCGCGATATCGCATCTCATTACCATGCTTCATGATAAGATATAGTATTCATTGTGCAGTGTTATGTATTCCTCGTCTCTACTTGAAATGAATGTAATGCTTCTTAAAACGTGATATGGCATCTCATTTCTATGTTTCATGATAAGATATTATATTCATTGTGGAGTGTTATGTATACCTGGCATTCACTTCAAAAGAATGTAAATGCGACACTTCCTTGCTAGGAGGTAGCGTTTGCAGATGTCTCCGCATCGAGGCCATAGAGTTCTAATGCTTCTTACAACGCGATATCGCATCTCTCTTCTACGTTTCATGATAAGATATAATATTCATTGTGGAGTGTTATGTATACCTGGCATTCACTTCAAAAGAATGTAAATGCGACACTTCCTTGCTAGGATATAGCGTTTGCAGATGTCTACATATCGTAGCAATAGAGTTCTAACGCTTCTTAAAACGCGATATCGCATTTCGTTTCGATGTTTCATGATAAGATATAATATTCATTGCGAAGTGTCATGTATACCTCGTATTCACTTCAAAAGAATGTATTTGCGACACTTCCTTACTAGGATATAGCGTTTGCAGATGTCTACGTATCGTAGCAATAGAGTTCTAGTGTTTCTTAAAACGCGATATCGCATCACACTCCTATGTTTCATGATAAGGCATAATATTCATTGCGAAGTGTCATGTATACCTCGTATTCACTTCAAGGGAATGTAAATGCAACGCCTCCTTGCTAGGAAATATCATTTGCAGATGTCTACGTATCGTAGCAATAGATTACTAATGCTTCTTAAATCGCGATATCGCATTTCGCTTCTATGCTTCGTGATAAGGTATAATATTCAATGTGGAGTGTTATGTATTTCCCGCATTCACTTCATAAGAATGAAAATGCGACACATCCTTGCTATTAAATAGCGCTTGCATTTGTCTTCGTATCGTAGCGATAGATATTCTAATGCTTCTTAAATCGTGATGTCGCATCTCATTATCATGTTTTATGATAAGACATAATATTCATTGTGCTGTGTTATGTATACCTCTTATTCACTTCAGAAGAATGTAAATGCGACACGTCATTGCTAGGAAATAGCGTTTGCAGATATGTACGTAACGTAGCAATAGTATTCTAACGCTTCTCAAAGCGCGATATCGCATCTCATTACCATGCATCATGATAAGATATAGTATTCATTGTGCAGTGTTATGTATTCCTCGCCTCTACTTGAAATGAATGTAATGCTTCTTAAAACGTGATATGGCATCTCATTCTATGTTTCATGATAAGATATAATATTCATTGTGGAGTGCTATGTATACCTGGCATTCACTTCAAAAGAATGTAAATGCGACACTTCCTTGCTAGGATATAGCGTTTGCAGACGTCTACATATCGTAGCAATAGAGTTCTAACGCTTCTTAAAACGCGATATCGCATTTCGTTTCGATGTTCCATGATAAGATATAATATTCATTGCAAAGTGTCATGTATACCTCGTATTCACTTCAAAAGAATGTAAATGCGACACTTCCTTACTAGGATATAGCGTTTGCAGATGTCTACGTATCGTAGCAATAGAGTTCTAGTGTTTCTTAAAACGCGATATCGCATCACACTCCTATGTTTCATGATAAGGCATAATATTCATTGCGAAGTGTCATGTATACCTCGTATTCACTTCAAGGGAATGTAAATGCAACGCCTCCTTGCTAGGAAATAGCGTTTGCAGATGTCTACGTATTGTAACAATAGATTACTAATGCTTCTTAAATCGCGATATCGCATTTCGCTTCTATGCTTCGTGATAAGGTATAATATTCAATGTGGAGTGTTATGTATTTCCCGCATTCACTTCATAAGAATGAAAATGCGACACATCCTTGCTATTAAATAGCGTTTGCATTTGTCTTCGTGTCGTAGCATAGATATTCTAATGCTTCTTAAATCGCGATGTCGCATCTCATTATCATGTTTCATGATAAGACATAATATTCATTGTGCTGTGTTATGTATACCTCTTATTCACTTCAGAAGAATGTAAATGCGACACGTAATTGCTAGGAAATAGCGTTTGGAGATATGTACGCAACGTAGCAATAGTATTCTAACGCTTCTCAAAGCGCGATATCGCATCTCATTACCATGCTTCATGATAAGATATAGTATTCATTGTGCAGTGTTATGTATTCATCGTCTCTACTTGAAATGAAATGTAATGCTTCTTAAAACGTGATACGGCATCTCATTTCTATGTTTCATGATAAGATATAACATTCATTGCGAAGTGTCATGTATACATCGCATTCACTTCAAATGATGTAAATGCGACTTTCCTTGCTAGGTAATAGCGTTTGCAGATGTCTTCGTATCGTAGCAACAGCGTTCTGACACTTCTTAAAACGCGATATCGCATCTCATTTCTATGTTTCATGATAAGATATGATATATTCATTGCGAAGTGTCATGTATACCTCGTATTTACTTCAAAAGAATGTAAGTGCTACACTTCCTTGCTAGGAAATAGCGTATTCAGATGTCTACGTATCGTAGCAATAGAGTTCTAATGCTACTTAAATCGCGGTATCGCATCTCATTTATATGTTTCCTGATAAGATATAATATTCATTGCGAAGTATCATGTACACCTCGTATTCACTTCAAATGAATGTAAATGCGACACTTCCATGCCTAGGAAATAGCGTTTGCAGATGTCTCCGCATCGAGGCTCTAGAATTCTAATGCTTCTTAAAACGTGATATCGCATCTCATTTCTATGTTTCGTGATGAGATATAATATTCATTGTGGAGTGTTATGTATACCTCGTATTCTCTTCAAAAGAATGTAAATGCGACTATTGCTTGCCAGGAAGTGGCGTTTGCAGATGTCTACGTATCGTAGCAATAGAGTTCTAATGCTTCCTAAAACGCGATATCGCATCTCACTTCTATGTTTCGTGATAAGATACAATATTCATTGCGAAGTGTTGTGTATACCTCGTATTCGCTTCAAGCGAATGTAAATGCGACACTCCTTGTTAGGAAATAGCGTATTCAGATGACTACGTATCGTAGCATTAGAGTTCTAATGCTACTTAAATCGCGATATCGCATCTCATTTCTATGTTTCGTGATAAGATATAATTTTCATTGCGAAGTGTCATGTTTACCTCGTATTCACTTCAAATGAATGTAAATGCGACTATTCCTTGCTATGGCATAGCGTTTGCAGATGCCTACGTATCGTAGCAATAGATTTCTAATGATTCTTAGATCGCGATATCGCATCTCATTTCTATGTTTCGTGATAAGTCATAATATTCATCCCGAAGTGTCATGTAAACCACGAATTCACTTCAAGAGAATGTAAATGCGACTATTGCTTGCTAAGAAATAGCGTTTGCAGATGTCTACGAATCGTAGCAATAGAGTTCTAATGCTTCTCAAAACGCGATATCGCATCTCATTTCTATGCTTCATGATAAGATATAATATTCATTGCGAAGTGCCATGTATACCTCGTATTCAATTCAAAAGAATGTAAATGCGACTGCTGCTTGCTAGGAAGTAGTGTTTGCAGATGTCAGCGTACCCTAGCAATAGAGTTCTAATGTTACTTAAATCGCGATATCGCATCTCATCTATATGTTTCGTGATTTGATATAATATTCATTGCGAAGTGTCACGTATGCCTCTTATTCATATCAAAAGAATGTAAATGCGACGTTTCCATCCTAGGAAATATCGTTTGCTGATGTCTACGTATCGTAGCAAAAGAGTCCTAATGCTTCTTAAAACGAGATGTCGCATCTCATTTCTATGTTTCTTGATAAGATATAATACTCATTGCGAAGTGTCATGTACACCTCGTATTCACTTCAAAAGAATGTAAACGCGACACTTCCATGCTAGGAAATAGCGTTTGCAGATGCCTACGTATAGTAGCAATAGAATTCTAATGCTACTTAAATCGCGATATCGCATTACATTTCCATGTTTCGTGATAAGATATAATTTTCTTTGCGAAGTGTCATGCAAACCTCGTATTTAGTCCAAACGAATGTAAATGCGACACTTCCTTGCTAGGAAATAGCGTATTCAGATGTCTTCGTCTCGTAGCAATAGAGTTCTAATGCTGCTTGCATCGCGATATCGCATCTCATTTCTATGTTTCGTGATAGGATATAATATTCATTGCGAAGTGTTATGTATACCTCGTATTCACTTCAAAAGAATGTAAATGCGACGTTTCCATCTAGGAAATAGCGTTTGCAGATGTCTACGTATCGTAGCAAAAGAGACCTAATGCTTCTTAAAACGAGTTGTGGCATTTCATTTCTATGTTTCGTGATAAGATATAATTTTCATTGCGAAGTGCCATGTAAACCTCGTATTCACTTCAAAAGAATGTAAATGCGACGTCTCCATCCTAGGAATAGCGTTTGCAGATGTCTACGTATCGTAGCAAAAGAGTCCTAATGCTTCTTAAAACGAGATGTCGCATTTCATTTCTATGTTTCGTGACAAGGTATAATATTCATTGCGAAGTGTCATGTAGTTCTCGTATTCTCTCCAAACGAATGTAAATGGGACACTTCCTTGCTAGGAATTAGCGTATTCAGATGTCTACGTATCGTAGCAATAGAGTTCTAATGCTACTTAAATCGCGCTATCGCATCTCATTTCTATGTTTCGTGATAAGATATAATATTCATAGCGAAGTGTCATGTACATCTCGTATTCACTTCAAAAGAATGTAAATGCGACATTTCCATGCTAGGAAATAGCGTCTGCAGATGTCTACGCCTCGAGGCAATAGAGTTCTAATGCTTCCTAAAACGCGATATCGCATCTCACTTCTATGTTTCGTGATAAGATACAATATTCATTGCGAAGTGTTGTGTATACCTCGTATTCGCATCAAGCGAATGTAAATGCGACACTTCCTTGCTAGGAAATAGCGTATTCAGATGTCTACGTATCGTAGGAATAGAGTTCTAATGCTACTTAAATCGCGATATCGCAACTCATTTCTATGTTTCGTGATAGGATATAATATTTATTGCGAAGTGTTATGTATACCTCGTATTCACTTCAAAAGAATGTAAATGCGACGCTTCCATCCTAGGAAATAGCGTTTGCAGATGTCTACGTATCGTAGCA